>NC_057804.1:325931522-326191952 GCF_018294505.1 Triticum aestivum | reverse complement strand
TATATGAGAAAGCAATCAAGTCAACATAGTGAAGTAAATCATGAAGATAAGTTGAAAGTTGAAGATAAATCAATATGCGAAGATATTCAACAATAACGCCATAAGTGAAACACTTCAAACCAAGAAATTTGGTGGTGGCGTTACCCACCGTATAGGAAGTATTAGACCCAGACATGGCGCACAATTATCGTGGCGCTCCGAAGTCAAATTCCATGTTAATGTATTCACACTCAGAATGTAAGTCTTCATTGATTGAAGATATACTTTACTCCGTGTGTTGCACATCTAAGTCATCAACATGCATAAGTGTTAGGATGTGTGCCTCATCACAGGACATTTGAGGATTCCAAGATATTTAGCTCACACCGTAACTTGCAAAACCTTTTCTCATCCAAGGGCTTTGTGAAGATATCTGCCAGTTGCTCTTTAGTGTTGACGTAAATGATGTCAATATCTTTCTTCATGACATGATCTCTGAGAAAGTGATGATGAATTTCAATGTGCTTTGTCTTCGAGTGCTGAACTGGATTGTTGGCAATCTTGATGGCGCTTTCGTTGTCGTAGAAGAGAGGTACTTGTTTCAGATTGATGCCATAGTCCTTGAGATTTTGCTTCATCCACAGAAGCTGAGCGCAGCAAGATCCAACAGCAATGTATTCAGATTCAGCAGTTGAGAGTGATACACAGTTTTTCTTCTTTGAAGACCAACAGACAAGTGATCGTCCTAAAAAGTGACATGTGCCTGATGTAGACTTGCGATCCACCTTGTCACCAGCATAATCAGCATCCGAGAATCCAACCAGATCAAATCTTGAGCCCTTTGGATACCATAATCCGAGTGTTGGGGTGTAAGCCAAATATCTAAGAACTCGCTTCACAGCTAAGTGATGCGATTCCTTTGGTGCCGCTTGGAATCGAGCACACATGCAAACACTAAGCATAATATCTGGCCTAGATGCACATAGGTAAAGTAAAGAACCATTCATGGAGCGGTATACCTTTTGATCAAACTCTTTACCATTGTCGTCGGGACCAAGATGGTGTTTGGCTGGCATTGGTGTCGTGTATCCTTTGCAATCTTGCATTCCAAACTTCTTCAGACAGTCTTTGAGATATTTTTCTTGAGATATGAAGATGCCATTTCTTTGCTGACGAATTTGAAGACCAAGGAAGAACTTTAGGTCACCCATCATGAACATGTGATATTGCTCTTGCATCATGTATCCAAACTCATCACTATACTTCTGGTTGGTGCAGCGGAAGATAATGTCATCCACATATATTTGGCACACAAACAGTTCACCATCATATGTCTTCATGAAGAGTGTGGGATCGAGGGATCCAGGTTTGAAGCCTTTGCTCTTCAGGAAGTCTTTGATCGTATCATACCAAGTGTGAGGAGCTTGTTTAAGGCCATACAGTGCTTTGTTTAGTTTGTACACCATATCAGGATGTTTTGGATCTTCAAAGCCAGGTGGTTGAGCAATGTACACTTCTTCTTCAATCTTGCCATTGAGGAATGCACTCTTCACATCCATTTGATATAGCAAGATGTTGTGGTGATTAGCATAGGCTAGCAGTATGCGAATAGCTTCAAGCCTTGCTACAGGAGCAAATGTTTCATCAAAGTCAATTCCTTCAACTTGAGTATATCCTTGAGCCACAAGACGTGCTTTGTTTCTGATGACTTGACCATGCTCATCTTGCTCGTTTCGATATATCCATTTAGTGCCAATAATGTTATGCTTGTGAGGGTCAGGGCGCTTGACAAGTTCCCAAACATTATTCAGCTTGAACTGTTGAAGTTCTTCTTGCATGGCTTGAATCCATTCAGGTTCCATAAAGGCTTCAACAACTTTCTTGGGTTCTGATATTGACACAAATGAAAAATGCCCACAGAAATTTGCTAACTGTGTTCCTCTTGAGAGAGTAAGTGGACCAGGTGCATTGATGCTATCAATTATCTTCTCAATTTGTACTTCATTTGCAACACGAGGATGAACAGGACGAAGACCTTGCTCATGCTGATCATTGTCATCATTGGGAGGATTGTCTTCGGTCTGAGCATTGTCTTCAGGTTGGTTTTGTGCAGAAATGATAAGTTCCTCTTCAGGCTGTGCTTCAGAAGGCATGATTTCACCAGTTCCCATCAGCTTGATAGATTTGCTGGGAGGAGCTTCATCTAATGTGCTTGGCAGGAGCTCTTGTTGTGAACCATTGGTTTCATCAAATCGCACGTCCACAGTTTCAACGATCTTGTAGTGAAAGAGGTTGAATACTCTGTAAGAGTGCGAGTCCTTTCTGTAACCGAGCATGAAGCCTTCGTGAGCTTTAGGTGCAAATTTTGACTTGTGATGGGGATCCTTGATCTAGCACCTAGCACCAAAGACTCTGAAGTAGCTGATATTTGGTTCTTGCCAGTAAGGAGCTCATAGGATGTTTTGCTCAGAAGCTTGTGGATGTCAACACGGTTGATGATGTGACATGCTGTATCAATAGCTTCAGGACAGAACTTTCTTGGTGTCTTGTACTCATCGAGCATTGTTCGAGCCATCTCAATGAGGGTTCTATTCTTGCGCTCTACAATGCCATTTTGCTGAGGTGTGTATGGAGCAGAAAACTCATGAGTGTTTCCCATTGTATCCAGATAAAGATCAAGCCCGGTATTCTTGAATTCAGTGTCGTTATCACTTCTGATATGCTTGATCTTGACACCATAATTGTTCATGGCTCGATTGGTGAATCATCTGAAGACATCTTGTACTTCAGTCTTGTAGAGAATTATGTGCACCCATGTATATCTTGAGTAGTCATCAACAATGACGAAGCCATAGAGACAAGCTGTTGTTGTGAGGGTAGAGTAGTGAGTAGTGCCAAATAAATCCATGTGTAATAGCTCGAAGGGTTGAGATGTTGTCATGATTGTCTTCGAGGGGTGCTTCGCCCTAGTCATCTTTCCAGCTTCGCAGGCACCACACAAATGATATTTCTTGAACTTGACACCTTCGATGCCTATGACATGCCTCTTCTTGACGAGTGTGTGTAAGTTCCTCATGCCAGCATGCCCCAGCCTCCGATGCCAGAGCCAGCATTCTGAAGCTTTTGCAAGAAGACATACGGCAAGCTGTGGACCTGCTGAGAAATCTACCATGTATAGATCATCTTTCCTATACCCTTCAAAGACTAGAGACTTGTCAGATTCCATTTGTACAAGGCAACGATATTTTCTGAATAGCACAATCATGTTCAAGTCACAAAGCATTGAGACAGACATTAAGTTGAATCCAAGGGATTCAACAAGAATCACTTTATCCATGTGTTGATCCTTTGAGATTGCAACTCTACCTAGACCCAATACCTTGCTTTTACCAGTGTCAGCAAATGTGATTTGACTCTTGTCGGATGGACGTAAGGTTGAGTCCATGAGAAGACTTCGATCACCAGTCATATGATTAGTGCATCCGCTGTCCATAATCCATTCTGAAGCATGAGGTGTCATACCATACAGTGCAGTTAGGAGGATAGGCTTCACAAGGTATGTTGTGAAGCATAAGCATTTGACGCACACTAGGATTATCACAGCTTAGACCAAGGTTAGAACACACAGTATGACAGGTAAGCGATTCATATGTGGAATACATAGTAAGTCATTTTATCATGCGTCCCTTAATGTGTTTTAGGTCCCTAGCAATAGTATCGGACGCCTTTGATTGCTGGTTGGAGACCATATTCTGCAAAAGAGAGTTAATTCTTCTTCAGCACCCACATCTTCAGGGGTGGCTTAGAAGCAATGAGTCTAAGTGCAGCATCTGAGAATTTCAGCTTTGAAGCCCTAGCAAATAGCCTTGCAGGAGATGAATGATACTCATATGAATAAGCAGAAAAGTTCTTAGTCCTATGAACATGGTGGTTTGAGGACACATGTTCATATTCATAAGTTTGAGTACGATTTCCCTCTAAAACATTGGCGTTAGGGTGCCTCAAGTGAGTCCTGTATTCGTATGAAGCCATTGGACCATATGATGCCTTTGGTCTGGGGTTTGTCTTCTTCCCTGGTGGTGTCATGATGACATTCACTGGAACATTCTCAAGACAGCTTTTGGGAACCCAGATCTTCTTCATAGGTGGTCCATTCCTGCAGTTAGTACCAATATACCTGGCAAACACTTCACCATTCTGATTTTTGAACAGTTTATAGTTTGCATCAAAGGATTCATCAATGATAATAGGATTAGCACAGGTAAAGCCAGATAAAGTGGATGGATCCACTGAAGGTTCCTTTGCAGCAACCCATGTCGTTTTGGGATACTGCTCAGGCTTCCAGTAGGAACCATCAACATTCATTTTCCTCTCGAACCCAACACCCTCTTTCCTGGGGTTTTGGTTCAGAATCTGCTTTTTGAGGACATCAGAAAGTGTCTGATGTCCTTTCAGACTTTTATACATCCCTGTTTCAAGCAATGTCTTCAACCTAGCATTTTCATCAGCAATAGCAGTGGTATCCTCCATAGAGGGGTTATTTCCACATCAGTAGTTGAAGACAATGCAACAGCAGCAGCATTGGTAGCGTTATCACGCTTAATGCATTTTAGACATGGTGGTTCAAATCCATTTTGTGTAACGCTGATTTGTTGAGCAAGTAATGAATCGCGCTCCTTCAGAAGATCTCCATAATCCACTCTTATCTTTTCAAGATCTTGCTTTCTTTGAAGACATTCAGAAGAAAGTTTCGCATGATCAGACAATAGAGCATTATGTTGATCTTGAAGGGCGTCAAACTTGGAATGAAGTCTCTGAAGACTCTCAGCCAATGCTTTTGACTGATCCATTTCTTTGCCCAACATATCATCGCTCTTACTAAGCATGTTTTGAACCTTTTCCAAAGCTGTTTGTTGTTTAGTGGCAAGGGAAGCAAGTTTGACATAGCTGGGGCCAAATTCATCACCTGATTTATCATCACTAGTTTTAGAGAGGTAGCATTCAGTTACCTTAGCACCCCCTGCCAAGAGGCATGGTGAAGATGAAGACGAATCAGGTGGAAAGATCATCTCTTTAAGAGACTCCTTGTAGTCATCAAGCCAAGGATCATGACGATTAAGATGACCTTCATAGACCTCAAAAAGCTGGTCCCAGATTAGCTTCGCGTGATTGAGGTGCATGACGTTCCTGAACTGATTTCAGGACAGACAGGAGCAGATGACATCCTTTGCTGTGAGGTTCAGTAGAGTGTACTTGCGAATGTCATCAGCCTCCGCCATCTTGCATAGATCGGTAAGACCAATCTCAGTGACGGTCCACAATTCGCTATCCATAGCCATGAGTCACTTCTTCATCATGGCTTTCCACCGAGGATACTCATGACCGTCAAAGGTGGGGCAAAATACATTCCTCAATCCTGCAGTTGACATAGCTAAACTCCAGGTGGTTAAACCGAATCACACAGAACAAGGGAGTACCTTGCTCTGATACCAATTGAAAGTGCTAGTTATCGACTAGAGGGGGGGTGAATAGGTGATTTTTATCAAAGTCTTCAAAACGTGGAAGTTTCGAAGACAAACAATAGAAATGACCTAATTGATATGCAGCGGAAGATAAACTACAACAAGCAAGCCATAGTCAAGTATGCAATAATGTGAACGTACAAAGACTAATAGCAGCTAGGTAGTAAGGATCAGGATGGAAGATAGTATGAAGCTAATCAACGATAGTAGTCAAGCAATGAAGTCAAACAGATAACACAAATAAGCAAAGACTTCATGAAGAAAAACTCAAAGTAAAGGGAGGGAAGGGACAGAACCAGTCACTTGTTAAAGACACAGGATTTGTTGGACCAGTTCCAGTTGCTGTGACAATTGTACGTCTGGTTAGGGAGGCTGAGATTCAACTCAGAAGACCGTGTCTTCACCTTATTCCCCTTGAGCTAAGGACACACAGTCCTCGCCCAATCACTCTGGTAAGTCTTCAAGGTAGACTTCCGAACCTTCACAGACTTCGTTCACCGGCAATCCACAATGACTCTTGGATGCTCAGAACGCGATGCCTAACCGGCTGGAGGATACATAGTCCTCAAGTGTAATAAGTCTTCAGGTCACATAGACAGAAAGACTTCAGTGATGCCTAACACTCTTTGGCTCTGGGTGTTTGGGCTTTGTCCTCGCAAGGATTTCTCTCTCAAAGGCTTCGAGGTGGGTTGCTCTCAAAACGACAAAAGCCGTAAACTAACTCTGAGCAGCCACCAATTTATGGTGTAGGGGGTGGGCTATTTATAGCCACAAGGCAACCCGACCTGATATGTCCGAAATGACCCTGGGTCACTAAGGAACTGACACGTGTTCCAACGGTCAGATTTCAAACACACACGGCAACTTTACTTGGGCTACAAGCAAAGCTGACTCATCCAGCTCTGGATAAGATTTGCTCTCATTGTCTTCGCTCGAAGACATAGGATTTGGGTTGAGCATCACTTCAGTCACTCTGACTTTGTTCACTTGGACCCCACTTAACAGTACGGTGGTTCCTATGACTCAACAAAGAAGAAAAGGAAACAACGAATCAACACAGTCTTCGTGCTCCATAGTCTTCGCTCAATGTCTTCTCATGTCATAGACTTTGATGTGAATATCTTCACATACCACCATTGTCTTCAATGTCTTCATACATTTTTAGGGGTCATCGCCGGTAGGTAAACCGAATCAATGAGGGAGACAACCTGCGTTATCCTGCAATTCTCACAAACGCATTAGTACCTCAACCAACTTTGTAGTCAATACTCCAAAACCAACTAGGGGTGGCACTAGATGCACTTACAATCTCCCCCTTTTTGGTGATTGATGACAAACTAGTTGATGTTTTCAAGGGGAATGAAGTATGTGAAATTGTAAAGGATAGGGTATTGTCTTCATAAGTGGCAAGGGCTCCCCCTGAAGATGTGCATATAAGTAATTTGCTTTTGGAATGCAAATGCACATGGCAGGTTGTACTTGTGGAGATCCTCTTCAACTTATGAAGATAATTCATCATGCATGAAATGATATAACTTAAGGAATGACATGCATAATGGAAAATGGACGTCTGCAAAATGATCTAAGTGCCGAATGATCTAAGTGCGGAAGTTATCATCGCACATGAAAGAGCAAATAAGTAGCAGACGACCATCGAGTTTAAGTGTTACAACTCAACGAACGAAATGTATCAAAAGAAAGAGTTGTAACCACTAGGCAAAATATAAAGCAACCGTCCATATGAACCCGCTTGAAGACTATCAAACTCATATGCTTCTCCCCCTTTTGTTAGTAATGATCATAAAGGTTTGAAGACATAGAGCATCTACTCGTCCTCATGAGGAGTAGTTGAAGCAGCAGGGTTGTCGTTGTTGTTTGGCGGTGCAGATGAACTTGGTGCAGTGTCGATGCTGGCAGAAGTAGGTGGTGGTGAAGTACCATCGTCTTCATCATCGATCATGTTGGCATTCACAGTTGCCGCGGAGGAAGAATAGTCAGAGTCTTCAAGAGATGGAGTTCGTCGTAGGACAACATTCCATGGAGGAGTGGAGTCAAACTTGAATCGTTCAGTGAAGCCATCGTCTTGAAGATCTGCTTCAGCACTAAGCAGGGTCAAACTCTTCCATGATTGCCGATAGGTTTCGTGAGTGACAAATGCATTCTTGGTGGCAAGATTTCGAATGCGATTTACATCCACCAAGAGACTTTGCATCTGACGCTTGAGCCAAAAGTGATGCTTATCTTGTTTCTGATGCAGTGCCACAAGAAGTTCTTGGTCATTTAGGACCCGAGAGCGCTTCTTTGGCCTTTGAGCAATTGTGCTCTCAGTAGACATCGACGGTATGGACGCCGATGAAGGAGACGACCAAGAACCAGCACCTATAGGGAATTGGAAAGCCACCTCGTCATATGACATATACATGGTGGACACCCCCAAAGCAGGGGATGGCGATGAAAAAACGGAGGACGACCCCTCCAAGAAGCAACCTAAGCGCCGACATCAGCGGTGCCGCTCTAAGTCCCGCCAAAGCAAAAACAGCGATTCCGGCACCAGAGATAACAACACGCCGGACAGTGCCGAAGACAACCCCCTCCAGCAGGATTTAGTGCAGGAGGACGAAGGAGCCAGCCCTCATGAGAGAGCGGCCGACAGAGAGGTCGTGGACGACAATTATATGCCTCCCTCTGAAGATGAGGCAAGCCTCGACGACGACGAATTCGTCGTGCCAGAGGATCCTGTCGAACAAGAGAGTTTCAAACGCAGGCTTATGGCCACGGCAAGCAGCCTCAAGAAAAAACAGCAGCAGCTTAGAGCTGACCAAGACTTGCTAGCCGACAGATGGACCGAAGTCCTGGCGGTTGAAGAGTATAAACTCGAGTGCCCCTCCAAGAGCTACCCAAAGCGCAGGCTGCTACCCCAACTTAAGGAGGAAGCAACTAAACCTACATCACCAGCGTACGATGCACCCGATCGGCCACCCCGTGGCCGCGACAGAGAGGCCTTCAGGCCCTCGACCCAAGCCGCACCCCGGCACCACTCAAAACATACCAGAGTACAGGGAGACGCAACAGACCTGCGAGACATATTGGAGAATAAGGCAAGGAAAACAAGATCGATCTACGGATCGCATGGGCGTCCTGCTTCACGTGACGCTAGCCGTCACGCCGGACATGATAAGTACGGCCATGCCGAATACAAGAGACCAAGCTCATCGGAGCTGCGTCGTGATATAGCCCAGTACAGGGGCGCCGCACACCCACTATGCTTCACAGACGAAGTAATGGATCATCAAATCCCTGAGGGCTTTAAACCCGTAAACATCGAATCATACGATGGCACAACATATCCTGCGGTATGGATCGAGGATTATCTCCTTCATATCCACATGGCCCGTGGTGATGACCTACACGCCATCAAATACCTCCCGCTCAAGCTTAAAGGACCAGCTCGACATTGGCTTAACAGCCTACCAGCAGAGTCAATTAGTTGCTGGGAGGACCTGGAATCCGCATTCCTTGACAACTTCCAGGGCACTTATGTGCGACCACCAGATGCCGATGACCTAAGCCACATAATCCAGCAGCCAGAGGAATCGGCCAGACAATTCTGGACACGGTTCCTCACCAAGAAAAATCAAATAGTCGACTGTCCAGACGTCGAGGCCCTTGCAGCCTTCAGGCACAACATTCGAGACGAATGGCTTGCCCGGCACCTAGGACAGGAAAAGCCGAAATGTATGGCAGCCCTCACGACACTCATGACCCGCTTTTGTGCGGGAGAAGACAGCTGGCTAGCTCGTAGCAATAACATAATCAAGAGCCCTGGCAATTCAGATACCAAGGACAACAACGGCAGGTCACGTTGCAACAAGCACAAGCGCCGCATTAACGGCGACAATACTGAAGATACGGCAGTCAATGCCGGATTCAGAGGCTCTAAACCCGGTCAGCGGAAGAAGCCATTCAAAAGAAACCCTCCGGGCCCATCCAGCTTAGACCGGATACTCGATTGCTCATGACAGATACACGGCACCCCCGAACAGCCAGCCAACCACACCAACAGGGATTGTTGGGTGTTCAAGCAGGCAGGCAAGTTAAGTGCCGAAACCAGAGACAAGGGGCTGCATAGCGATGACGAGGAGGAGCCCCGGCCGCCGAACAACAGAGGACAGAAGGGATTCCCCCCGCAAGTACGGATGGTGAACATGATATACGCAACCCACATCCCCAAAAGGGAGCGGAAGCGTGCTCTCAAGGACGTCTATGCGTTGGAGCCAGTCGCCCCAAAGTTCAACCCGTGGTCCTCCTGCCCGATCACGATCGAAGGGACCACCCACTAGCATCCGTCACGATGGATTCGCTGCATTGGTCCTAGACCCAATTATCGATGGATTTCACCTCACCAGAGTCCTAATGGACAGCGGCAGCAGCCTGAACCTGCTTTATCATGATACAGTGCGAAAAATGGGTATCGACCCCTCAAGGATTAAACCCACAAAGACAACCTTTAAAGGCGTCATACCAGGTGTAGAAGCCAGCTGTACGGGCTCGGTTACACTCGAAGTGGTCTTCGGATCCCCGAATATTTTCAGAAGCGAAGAGTTAATCTTCGACATAGTCCCATTCCGCAGTGGCTATCGCGCCCTGCTCGGACGAACCGCATTTGCAAAATCCAATGCGGTGCCACACTATGCATATCTCAAGCTCAAGATGCGAGGACCTCGCAGAGTCATCACGGTAAATGGAAAGACCGAACGCTCTCTCCGAACGGAGGAGCACACGGCGGCCCTGGCGGCGGAAGTACAGAATAGCCTCTCAAGGCAATTCTCCAATCCAGGTGTCAAACGTCCGGACAACGTCAAGCAAGCCCGAAGTAACCTACAACAAATCCGGCTGGCACGTTCCTAGCAAGCATGGCAGTGCGGCCCCAACCCCAGCCCTTGCCAAATGGTGATATCGGTACCACGCGTACATAATTACGCCTTAGAGATACCATGGGCATAAGGGGAGGGTCACAACTACGGCACGCCCAGAATGCGGCTCAACCGCACTAAGGGGCTCCCTATTCCGCTGTTTCCTTTTTACACACTTTCAGGACCCAACTATTCGGAAGGCCTGTCCAGCAATACACTCGCCGAACACACGATGCAACAGCCAAGGAGAGAACAAGCCGCGTCAAATGTCCAGGTGGTCTCTATAACGAGCTTAATACCTGTTTTACTTAAAATTCCGCAGCTTGCCCTGGAGGGGGACATGTCAAATAATCCCATCTCTTGCTTATCACACTACTTGTATCATTCTGCTTTCGTAGCAGCCCTTTTTTAATAAACAATACATAGCTCTTATCTATTATTGTACTCATCTATTTTTTATATATACAAATATGTTCAGTCATGACATTCTGCAACCGTACACTTTGGTACGGCCAATACACCAGGGGCTTAAACACCCCATAACATGGTGTGAGAAGACCGAACACTCTCATGAGTGCGGCACCCTGAACTTATAGTACTATATGCATCCGCTCCGAATCATGTCTTTGGTCAATAGTTGGGTTTGCCCGGCTCCCATGTTTTGGTACCTTACATTCCACAATGTTGGTTAAGGTAGCGCTGGGAGAACTACTGCGATTGTGCCCCAGTGGAGCTGGGTTAACACGTCAGTAGAGAAAGTTAAAACTGACCGTCATGATAGTGCGAGAGACCGGTCGCTGTTCTCGAGGTTTTTCGAGTCCTTAAAGACTTATGACGCTTAGAGCGAGGAGCCGGACTTATCCAGCCTAGGCGTGGATAGCGCCCGAACTCGGTCTTCCGAATACTAGGGGATTCACCGAAATTTAAAATTATAGAATTCTATGGCTAAGTGAGAGTGATAAAGCATTATAAGTCCAATTGCCTGGTTTGTTGTGCTGAGCGCCTCCCTAGATGGACCCAAGAATGGGAACAAGAGCGCTCAGGTTTATCCCGAACACCCCAGCACTCGTCGCATGGGGGTAGAAGCCGACGACTTGCATCTCTCAGATTTGATAAACGGCCGCACAGAAGGTAATATTTTAAATTAACAAAGCGTTGCTTAACGCATATGAACAAAGTTTTCAACGTACATGATAAAAGATGCGAGTCTACTCAAAAATTACATCTTTGGAGCATTCATCCGCTATAAGGTGGGCACCCTTCAGGACGCCCTTATAATACATCTCGGGTGTACGATACTCCTTGCCCGGCGGTGGCGCGTCCGTCAAAAGCTTCTCACCGTCCAGGTTGCCCCAGTGCACTTTAGCACGGGCAAGGGCCCGACGGGCACCTTCGATACAGATGGAGCGCTTGACGACCTCAATCCACGGACACGTGCCCACCAGCCACCGCACCAGACCGAAGTAGCTCCCAGGCATGGCTTCTCTAGGCCACAACCAAACTATGAGGCCGTTCATGGCATGTTCGGCCACCTTGTGGAGTTCGACCAGCTGCTTCAGCTGGTCGCTCAGGGGCACCGGATTTCCGGCCTCAGCATACTGAGACCAGAACACCTTTTCCGTCGAGCTCCCCTCCTCGGCTCGGTAAACTGCGGCAGCATCAGACACACTACGGGGAAGACCGGCGAATGCTCCTGGAGAGCTCCGGATTCGGGTAAGTAACAGATAATTTACTTTTATATTCTTGCTTTGCATAAAGAATGCCTTACCCGCCGCTATCTTCTTCATGGCCTCGATTTCCTGGAGGGCCTTCTGGGCTTCGGCCTTAACAGTCTTCGCACTCTCAAGAGCCAAGGCGAGCTCAGACTCTTGAGTCTTTGAGTCACGCTCCAAACTCTCGTTTTTTTCCACGAGAGCCTCGAGCTCTTGCCGCACCTCCGCCACCCGCGCCTCCTGCTTCTCTCGCTCGGTGCGCTCCAAGGCCGCATTGTTTTCGGCCTTGGAGACCGCCTCCTTCAGGGTCACCACCTCGGCCGTGTCCCCTGCAACATTTACGTTGGTCCTGCCATTATTTTCAACCAAGTATTTCTATATACATTTACATGCGGTATTACATACCCTCCTTGTCCTCGAGCTGCTTCTTGGCACGGCCGAGCTCGTTCTCGGACCGCTCGAGGTTCTCCTTCAATGCATTGACCTCCGCAGTCAGTGCGGCAGAGCTCAGCAGCGCAACCTGCATTCCCATATTGACATATTTTTTAGACTCCCACGTATATCTTTTTAGATGCTCAGCTCGGCTTTTCTTTCCGAACGCCGAACTGAGCATCAGGGGCTACTGTCTATGCGGTAACATTTTTATATGTTTTTGAACACATGCCTCAAAGCCTGTTAACAGACTTGTACATGCTTCTGTCAGCCCGCTCTTGGCGGACTGAACCTTCTGAATCACCTCACTCATAACAGTGCGGTGTTCCTCGTTGATGGAGGCGCCGTTAAGCACCTCCAGCAAATTGTCCGGCGCCTCCGGATGGACGGAGGTCGCCAGCGTCGTAGGCTTGCCCTTCTTATGAAGGCGCCGCCTGTCGTACTCTGGAACCATTGATGGTTCCGGAGCAGTGTCCGGCCCGGGGCGGGACTTGGATCCTTCCGGGGCTTTACCCCCTTTGGGCCTGGAGTCCGGGAGGTCGCCTTGCGGCGCCTCCAGGACCACCTCCTCCTAGTTTAGTCCCTTTCGGGACTCCACCTCGGCGTTGTCCGTAGGGAGAGGGGAGGAGGCTGTCGGGAGTGAAGCGCTATTCACATCCGACGAATCCAAGGAACCGCTCGTCGAATCGTCGAGCTGAGCCTTGGGCGGACTGCATGATCAAATGCGGCATCAGAAAATGCCAAATAATGGAGGGGCGTCATAAGTTATTCGGATGACCGGATGCTTACGATTTTGCCAGGGACTTGACCCTGGATGGACATTCCTCCCCGCCGTCTTCGGCGTCAGAGGTGAAGTCCGGAAGGAGGGTACTACCCTTCTTGGACCCTCCGGCCTCCCCAGTTGGGGCGACTTTCCTTTTCTTTCCTTCCCTCGTTGGAGGGGGAGAGGCTTCTTCTTCTTCCTCCTCCTCGTCCTCAGAGGCGGAGGGTGCTTCGCGGTTGTCGGGCGATGAATCCGACACCACCAGGCACCGGGAACTCTTTCGAGTCCCTGTGGCCTTCTTCTTGGCCTTCTTCTCCGGCACCACATGAGGTGCCGGAACCAGCAGCTTCGTCAAGCGAGCGTCCGCTGGGTCTTCGGGCAAGGGATCCGGACAGTTGATCTGTCCAGCCTTTTTCTATGAGTCGTGTTAAAGAGATGGGGGTTTAGATCCCGCATAGAATCAAATCTATGAAAAACAAATACCCCGTAAAGGGAAAATTAAGCTCACCGCGCTGGCTTGGCGCTCGGCGCAGAATCCGTGATCCTCGGTGACGGGAGGAGAGACCTCGGAGCTCTTGAATAGCACCTTCCAGGCGTCCCCATGCTTTGTGTCAAAGAGCCGGGATAGAGTCTGATGCTGGGCCGGGTCGAACTCCCACAAGCTGAAAGCCCGTCGTTGACACGGGAGAATCCGGCGGAAGAGCATGACCTGGACTACGTTGACGAGTTTAACCTTCCTGCCGATCAGGTCTTTGATGCAGGTTTGAAGTCCGGTAACTTCCGCCAAATTACCCCACGATAGGCCCGTCTCTTTTCAAGATGTAAGCCGTGTGGGGATACCAGATCAGAATTCGAGGGCCGCTGCCCATTCAGGGTCACGCGGCTCGGTGATATAGAACCACCCCGATTGCCACCCTTTGACGGTCTCTATGAAGGCGCCCTCGAGCCATGTAACGTTGGCTATCTTGCCCACCATGGCACCTCCGCACTCCGCTTGGCGGCCGCCCACGACCTTCGGCTTGATGCTGAAGATCTTCAGCCATAGGCCAAAGTGAGGCTGGATGCGGAGGAAGGCCTCGCACATGACGATAAACGTCGAGATGTTGAGGATGAAGTTCGAAGCCAGATTGTGGAAGTCCAGGCTGTAGTAGAACATGAGCCCCCGGATGAATGGGTGAAGAGGAAAACCCAGTCCGCGGAGGAAATGGGGAAGAAAAATGACCCTCTCATGGGGCCTAGGGGTGGGGATGAGTTGCCCCTCATCTGGAAGCCGGTGCGCGATGTCGTCAGACAAGTATCTGGCCTTCCTCAGCTTTTTGATATGCCCCTCCGTGACAGAGGAGGCCATCTATCTACCTCCCGCTCCGGACATGATTGGAGAAGGTTGAGGTGGGAAGTGCGGGCTTGGGCGTTGGAGCTCGAGTGCGCAGGGACGAATAAGCAAAGGAGGAAGAAGGCCTGAATGGAAAGGGCGGATTCTTATCCCCTTATATGGGCGGCCGAAACTACGAGCCCCCACCGGCCTAATAAAACTCGCTTATCTCCCAAGCGCTGCGGTTAATGGCGCGGTTGGGTTACCCATGCCCGTATTGATGAGAATTCCGGAATAAGGGGACACGATCTCTACTTTGACAAGACGTGCCAAGGAAACCGCCTCGCTAAACGCGCTAAGGTGGAACAGTAAAATGAATAAAAGCCTGGCCGTGGCGTGATGTCACGCTGTGGAATACGTCAGCAGATTAGATTGGTGCAAATATTATTCTCTCTACGGTGGCATGTGGAACTTATTTTGCAGAGCCAGACACTATCCTGGTGTTCAACATCTTCTATGAAGTATTCGGAGGAGGAACCCGCCTTGCAATGCCGAAGACAACTTGCGCGCCAGACTCGTCGTCATTGAAGCCTGGTTCAGGGGCTACTGAGGGAGTCCTAGATTAGGGGGTGTCCGGATGGCCGGACTATGACCTTTGGCCGGACTCCCGGACTATGAAGATACAAGATTGAAGACTCCGTCCCATGTCCGGATGGGACTTTCCTTGGCGTGGAAGGCAAGCTTGGCGATATGATATGAAGATCTCCTCCCATTGTAACCGACTCTGTGTAACCCTAGCCCTCTCCGGTGTCTATATAAACCGGAGAGTTTTAGTCCGTAGGACGAACAACAATCATACCATAGGCTAGCTTCTAGGGTTTAGCCTCTTTGATCTCGTGGTAGATCCACTCTTGTACTACCCATATCATCAATATTAATCAAGCAGGAGTAGGGTTTTACCTCCATCGAGAGGGCCCGAACCTGGATAAAAACATCGTGTCCCTTGTCTCCTGTTACCATCCGCCTAGACGCACAGTTCGGGACCCCCTACCCGAGATCCGCCGGTTTTGACACCGACAGTGTCGCTGAAATGTACTCTAGGCTTGCTCTTATTACAAATGAGATTGCCGTCTTAGAGAGTGAAGAGATGACCGACAGATTCATCATCAAGAAGATCCTAAGAGCATTGGATTGGAAGTATCATACCGTGTGCACATTGATCCAAATGATGCCAAACTACAAAGATCTCAAGCCAACAGAAGTCATTGGAAGAATTTTTGCTCATGAGATGTCACTCAAGGATAAGGAGGAACTTCACAACAAGTCAAGTGGTGCTTACAAAGCCTCAAGTGAAGCCCCCACATCATCAAGTGAGAAACAAACCTTCAATGGAGAATTGAGCTTAATGGTGAAGAACTTCAACAAATTCTACAAGATTGGAAGCAAAGAAAGAAGCTCCAAGTCAAGGTCTTATCATGAAAAAAGATCTTCTAGTCGAGAGCGCAATTGCTACAATTGTGGGAGACCTGGACACTATTCCAATGAGTGTACGACACCCTACAAAAGAAGAGAAGATTCTCTAAGAAGAAGAAGCAAAAGAGAAGAATCACCACAAAGAGAGAGGAGGAGTAGAGATGATCGTTATGAACGAAGACCCTCACGGAGAAGCAAGGATTCAGAAAGGAAGGACAAGTCATCAAGGAGCTACACAAAACGAAGACATCAAGCTCATGTTGGTGAATGGGTATACGGCTCCGACTCCGACAAACACTCCGAGAGAAGCTATCACTCCGACTCCGAATATACTCAAGATGAAGGTGTTGCCGGTCTAGCACTTGTGTCAACCAACTCCTACGACATATTTGATTCACCAAATGAAGGAATTGGAAGATGCTTCATGGCCAAAGGTCCAAAGGTAACACATCCCGAGTATGTTGATTTCGATAGTGATGAAGATGACCTGCTTGTGGATGATGATTTACTTGTTGACAACTCTAGTGATGAATACTATGATGAAACGTCAATTAATCATGCTAATCAAGATAAAACGAATGACAATGATAAGGAGAAGATTGAGCTTCTAACTAAAGAACTATACACTCTTAAGTTGGCTCATGAAACTATCTTCGAAGATCATCGAGAACTTTTAAGGGCTCATGAGAAGTTACGCTTTGAAAAGCTCAATCTTGAGGAAGAGCATGAGTTCTTAAAAGCAATCAATGATGATCTCCGTAAGAAAAGTTCTTCTTACATTGCCAAGCGTTTACTCTTATCTACTTACATGCCTCAAGTCAAGTCTAGTAACAAGTACAAGCAAGATACTTCCTCTAGTAGTAACAATAATAATGTCAATATCATTGCTTCTAGTAGTTCTCTTGATTCCACTAATGATTCTCTTAGCCAAGTCACACTTGAGCAAGAAAATAGCTTATTGAAGGGAATTATAGAGAAAGTTTTTTACAAGAGCCTTGCCGGGAGTAAGCAATTCGAGGAAATTGTACGCAAGCAAGGAAGACACCGGAAGAATCAAGGTGTTGGTTTTGAACGAAAGTTCAATGCCAATGGAGTTGAGTGGGAAGAAGATCAATACACCAAGACGAAGTTTGTTCCTCAACAAGAGAAGTATGATCCTACTTCCTTCAAGGGAACACAAGCACAAGATGATCTTCCACCACAAGATCACAAGAAGAAAGGCAAGGACAAGCTTCAAGAAGTGATTGATGCATTTGAAGAAGCACCTAAGGCCTCGTTCAAGTGGATTCCCAAGACTACGTCAAGTTCTACTTCATCAAGTACAACTACAACTCCAAGGATTCCCATCAAGATGATGTGGATCCCGAAGAAGAAGAACTAGAGAGTTCTTGAGGGTGACTCCGCCAACATTCTTCACTCATATCATTATGGCAAGGACAAGTGCAATCAACTTCTACATCTTGCACTAGTTCAAGGAGTCACAAACCCTCATGTTGGTAAGACAAGGGACAAGGTAATCTAATGATTTCATAGACATCATCTTGTGTGTGCATCACTCTATGTCTTTGGATATTCTTGTTTGTTCCTTGTGGGACTAACCCATGTAGGTAAGTTGAAAGTGCAACTCACTCCAACGGATTGCTCGAAATGATCTACATCAACATTGAGCATCCACATCTTCAACACCTACTTGAAGTCATCATCAACAAAATCCAAGGTTAGTTCATCCCTCTAAGGGGGGATCTCACATCTAGGGGGATCTTATCTCTAAGAATTGAGTCAAAGAAACTCTAATGGTGTGAACACATCAATGCATTATATAAAAGTGGTAACCCCACTTGAGCTTAAACGATGAGTATGACCTATGATCAAATGTTCTCATTTGACTCCTAAGTCAATATACTCATATATAGATGACCTAGTCACCGCCAATTGTTTGATAGATGCTAGAATTGGTTGTGCATGTTTTGCCATATATTTCATTTGCCATCTTATTGAGTGAGCATGTTGGTGCATATTTTACTCATTCAAGGACATCCACTTGTTGTTTTGATTGATTTGCCTCTTTTTCTTTTTCCCAAGTGGATGGACAAGAATGCCTAAGAACCTTCTCTATCTATCTACGCTTTTCTCGTCTCAAACTCTATTCATGCTACATCACAAAATTTGATCAAGTCAGATTCGAACCACTCTGTGTGAGGAGCACTCGGAGTCCCCGATTCGTCATAGACTTAAACTTCCAAAACTTCTTTGTGACTCTCAGTCTAACCGATTCCTCCATTTCGGTCGTACCGAGATCATTAAGTCGATCTAAGTTTTCAATCTCGGTGCAACCGATTTGAACTTTTCGGTCACAGCGAGTTGTTGTAACTGTACATAGTTATGCATCTCGGTGCCACCGAGTTGTTACACTCGGTCACACCGACATGGTCGGGCTATATATAGTCACGGGCAAAAATTTGGAAATTCCTTTGAACCCCTTCGCCCGCGCAATAGCTCGCTCTGCCTCCAAGGTCTCCAGCTCGTCTCCTCGTTGCCAGCCGCCTCCTGTCGCTGGTCTCCGCCGCTGTCAACGGAATTCAATGCCGCCGTTGCCGCCGTAGCGAGTTCATCGCCGAGCTAGGGTATGGACTCGATCACTATGTTATCCTCGTCTGGTTCCTAGCACATTGTGTTCTTATTGATTCTTGCCACGATTGAAACACTCCTATCCAGTCAATGCAATCCATAGATTAGATGAGATTCAAAACTTTAGGGTTAGGTTTCTGCCGAAACCATCTCGGACCCACCGAGTTGAAAAACTCGGTCCCACCGATTTGGCGTATGCCATTGCACTAGTAACTCTCGGTCTGACCGAGAATTGCTAATTGGTGAGACCGATTTTAGGACTTTGTGAAACCCTAGCAGTCTCGGTGCCACCGAACTGTTACTCGGTCCAACCGACTTCATCAGTTTAGGTTCCAAAACTACTTCGGTATCACCGAGTTTGAAAATCGGTTGATCCGAAATGCTTTCTGTGGGAAACTAAAACTGAATTTTTGAATCGTTCTTTTGCGAAAATCTCTGCATTTTGTGATACTCATCCACTCTATCTCATCTATAACTCTTCACAGGGTCAGCAGTCAGTGTTTGCAGCATGTCAGACCAGAGTGACAGCTAGAACAGGTCAGAAGAGCAGATTGACATAAGTCCGGGCACGAAGGCAACAGAAGCACTCCTAGAAACCTGCCTAAGGCTGCTACCAGGCAAAGGAAGAAGAGAACTTCAGACTCTGAAGATGAGGATTATAGAGCTGAAGAGGATGAGGCTACTTCCAAGAAAGTAGAGCTCAAGAATAAGCTCAACTCAACTGCAGTAAAGCCAGGCATGAAGATTAAAAGGCCAGCAGGAAGACAACCAATGTCCAAAGCCAGAGTCTCCACTCAAATTCCTTTGGAATCCCAATCCAAAGAGCCTGCTGCTGAAGGAAAGAAAAGGAAGGAAAGGGTCAAGAATACCATAGCCAGAGTTGTTGGGAAACCTTCCATGATGGAAGAGGAAGAAGAGGTTACTACACCAGCACCCAAGGCACAAAAGCTTATGGGTGATGCTATTAGATCAGGGGCTGCAACATCAAAGCCCAAGGAAGCACCCAAAGCTGCCACCAAGGCCAAGCTTGCACCAAAAAGGAATACCAGGAGTATTCGAGCTGCTGAGAAGAACAAGGCCCCAGTGCCTAATGTTGCTGATGAGGAAGATGAAGAAGGACAAGTCCTAAGGAAGCTCAAGCCCAAGATACCAGACCACAATGATGCCCATCCTGTGGCTGAGGACATGAACATCAAAAGGGACTCAGGGTTGAGGCTATGGAGGCTGACAGATCCATATGCCTCAAGGAGAAGAACTGTTGTTGATTACAGGTTCCATACAAAGGAACAGCAGGACTTCTATGAGACAATCTTGTTGGACAAGAAGCCCATAGTATGTGATATGAGGTGGGTCGACTGGACCTATATTAAGGAAAATGAAGAGCACTATCCTGGAGTGCAAGACAGTTTTGTTGCTTGTGGAGTTGCGGATTATGTTGGGCAAAAGCTCACAAACTGGAATGATGAACTTATCATGCAATTCTACTCCACAGCACACTTCTATCCAGATGGGAGGATAGTTTGGATGTCTGAAGGTACAAGGTACCGGTCCACTATTGAGGAATGGGCAAGACTGATCAATGCCCCAAAGGAAAATGATGATGACCTGGATGTATATGCCAAGAAGAAGATGGACCACAATTCCATGGCACACATGTACAAGGAGATCCCAGACAAAGCTGTTGGGACACATAAGTTTGGATCAGTCCACTTTCTTCTTTCAGGGCTGCCAACAATCAACTGCATCCTAAGGCACACTCAATTGCCTAAGTCTGGTGACCACAACATCATCAGAGGGCATGCAATCAACATGTTGCATTTGTTTGATGTGCCTCAGAAATTCAAAGTCATGAGCCTTATGGTTGAAACCATTAAGAGGACTGCAGCAGATCAGAAGAGGGGCTGTGGATATGCCCCTCAGATTCAGGAGTTGATTAACTTAAAGATGGGAACATGCAAATATCTATTGGATAAGGAACATTTTCCACTTTATCCAGACTTTGAGGACAATGAGGTTGTCATGAATGAGAATGATCCATGATCTGTACATGCTCAAGAGAAGAAGGAGAAGGCAAGGAAGGAGAAGGCTGCCAAGATGCCAACTCAAGAGGAGGCATCTGAGTATTTCTTCAAGAGAAAGCAAGAGAAGCTTGGTTACTTAATAGCATCAACACTGAGGATTGAGAAGGGACTGGCCACCCTCACTCAGAATCAGGAGAGCTTGGAAAGAATCATGGAACTTAAATTTCATGATCTTGATGTCAAAGTAACTGAGATTCAGTCAGTTGTGGAGCAGCTGCAGGATGACATGCAGGAGAGGCAGGGAAAGACTACCACTAATGTGTTTTCCAGAGTGCCTAGAGGTCAGTTGCAGTTCCTGTGACAGACACTAGAGCAACATCATCTGCACCAGCTACAGCTCCTACAGCTCCAGTGCAACCAGCTCTAGGATCAACTCCAGCACCCTCTACTTCAACTGAAGCCTTCGTTCTTGGAGTTATCCGAACACCACCACCTGAAGATCAAGCCTGAGAGACGACCTAGCACTATGCATTTTCTATGAACTTTTTGGTAACTTGTTGCCAAAGGGGGAGAAAAATGTATAGATCATAGGCTTCGAGAGAGAGAGAGTGTTGCTTTTGTTCTCTCTTGATTTGGTGGTTAAAACTTGTTTGCTTTTGATTGCTTGAGATACTATGCTATTCTTGTGAGACATTGATGATCATGTGTTTGATCATAAGCTACACTTATGCATGTTTGATGATATTATCTTATCTATCCTATGTGATCATTCACCTTGCTTGGTGATGAGTGCATGTATTCAATATTTATTATTTTGAGTGCTCCACCAAGATGTATGTGACATGCAAGAGTAACCCTTGAGCCAAATTCCTTGTGCATTTGCAGTCCAAAGCAAATTTTAAACTATGCACAAATTTAGGGGGAGCTCTTTCTTATCACATACTTCTCAAAGCGACGATGTTTTTCAATCTTATTATCATTTGTCGAAGTTTTGATCTATATGTTGTCATCAATAACCAAAAAGGGGGAGATTGAAAGTGCAACTATCCCTAGGTGGTTTTGGTAATTCATAACAACATATAGCTCATTGAGCTAATGCTATTCCAAGACTATTATTTCAGGAAATCTCAATGAATGGCATGGCATTGATGATCAAAGTGGATCCCTCAAAATACTAAGGACAAAGGATTGGCTCAAGCTCAAAAGATCAAGACTCTTCATTTATTGTTTTAGTGATCCAAGATCACATTGAGTCTATAGGAAAAGCCGATACTATCAAGGAGGGATGAGGTGTTGCTTAACGAGCCTCTTGCTTCATGCGCTTAGTGATATGCTCCAAAACCCTTAGCTACTTTCTCACATCCACAAATGACCTAAAACCTAAAGCCAAAATCGGTCACACCGATTCTTCCTATCCGGCGCCACCGATTTCAAAAGTCATAGCCACTGCCACAAACACAAGGCAAATCGGTCCTACCGATAGGGATCTCGGTCTCACCGAGATGGGATTGTAATCTCTCTGTTTCCCTTCGTAACGTTTCGGTCAAACCGAAGTGAGCGATCGGTCCCACCGAGATTGCAATGTAAACTCTCTGTTTCCCTTTTGTAACATTTCGGTCTCACCGAAAAGAGCAAATCGGTCCCACCGAGTTTACCTAACCAACTCTCTGGAAAGCTTATTACCAAAATCGGTCTCACCGAGTTTGTGCAATCGGTTTTACCGAGATTACGTTATGCCCTAACCCTAATCGAATCGGTCTCACCGAGTTGCATGTCAGTCCCACCGAAAATCACTAACGGTCACTAGGTTTACTAAATCGGTCCGACCGAGTCTGTTGAATCGGTCCCACCGAGTTTGGTAAATTGTGTGTAACGGTTAGATTTTGTGTGGAGGCTATATATACCCCTCCACCTCCTCTTCATTCGTGGAGAGAGCCATCAGACTAAACCTACACTTCCAACTTACCATTTCTGAGAGAGAACCACCTACTCATGTGTTGAGGCCAAGATATTCCATTGCTACCATATGAATCTTGATATCTAGCCTTCGCCAAGTTGCTTTCCACTCAAATCCTATTTCCACCAGATCCAAATCCTATATGAGAGAGTTGAGTGTTGGGGAGACTATCATTTGAAGCACAGGAGCGAGGAGTTCATCATCAACGCACCATTTGTTACTTCTTGGAGAGTGGTGTCTCCTAGATTGGCTAGGAATCACTTGGGAGCCTCCGACAAGATTGTGGAGTTGAACCAAGGAGTTTGTAAGGGCAAGGAGATCGCCTACTTCGTGAAGATCTACCCCTACTGAGGCAAGTCCTTTGTGGGCGACAGCCATGGTGGGATAGACAAGGTTGCTTCTTCATGGACCCTTCGTGGGTGGAGCCCTCCGTGGACTCGCGCAACCGTTACCCTTCATGGGTTGAAGTCTCCATCAACGTGGATGTACGATAGCATCACCTATCGGAACCACGCCAAAAACATCCGTGTCTCCAATTGTGTTTGAATCCTCCAAACCCTTCCCTTTACTTTCTTGCAAGTTGCATGCTTTAATTTCCGCTGCCCATATACTCTTTTGCATGCTTGCTTGATTTGTGTGATGATTGCTTGACTTGTCCTAAGATGGCTAAAATCTGCCAAACTCTAAAATTGGGAAAAGGTTAAGTTTTTAATTGGTCAAGTAGTCTAATCACCCCCCCTCTAGACATACTTCAAGGTCCTACAGCATCACCGGCCTGGCAATAGGAGAGGGAGGTACCGAGGCCACCTGCCTCGGACCCCCTCCTGAAGAAGCAATGTCCACCATGGAGACCTCGTCCATCACACACTCAGACTGAGGATCAGGAACGAGCATGTGGGAGGGTACCTCCTCCTCCTCACACCTGACCGGATACGGCATAACCTCCAGACCTGGACTCACAACATCATCAAAAGCTAGAACAGGTAGTGTATGCTCAAACACCTCATCTGACTCCACCCGCTCACCCTAGAGCTTCGGGGGTGCAGAGGCAGGCTCGAAAGATCCGAATCTGAGAGTAGTCGTAGGCACCGAAGAGGGTGGTGCCGTCCCATCCCCTGACGTCTGAGATACAGCTCCTGGTGCGGTAGACGACTCTCGCTCAGTATCACCAACCGGCGGCTCCTGAAGCCCCGAGCCGTCGTCTCCCTCATGCATATCAGAATCACTCCTGTTAGCCGCCTCGCTGAACAAAGTCTCATCCTCAAACGCAATCGCGAGGGTGTATACCTGTCCTCGATATGCCCACTTGACCACCTCGAGCACATACCCAATGTCCAGGACACTGACCAACAGACGGGCAATTCCGTGAGCTCTGGTGAAATCCATATCCACGCGCTCCGGTCTCCCCACCAGAATACCCAAACTAGCTACCACCCGAGCATCCTGCATGGGCTTCGATGGGGCCCCAGAAAACCGTAGCCACACCTGAGTCAAAGGCTTACCCTGAGGCTTGACTCTCTTCCACTCATGGAACTCAAGCACACCATCAGTACCCGGCACCTTGCACATCCCAAAACTCAGAAGTCGCTGAAGATCCTCCACAGAAGGGAACTCAACCCTAAACAATTTGTCCTCAAGATTAACAAGCTCCCACTGAAAGTCACCAGGAGCTAACTCCTTCAGCCTCTGCACAATATGTGCCTCAGAGACCTCTCCTCTGGTAACTTTAACTGCCCCAGTAGTCAAACTCAGGGTCTCATCAGGAGCCTCGCTCTCAGAAGGAGACTCGAAAAAGGTTAGTTAAGCGCAGTACACGCCATACATCCTGAGAGACGGTGCCTGATCTCGCAAAAATGGACAATCCCCCATATCATGTGCCGGTTTGCCACAAGTGCCACACACTCAGCAATGAAATGACCATTGCCTCCGCATTGATAGCACAACACTTTCTCTTTCTTATGTGCCCACTTGGACGCCCTCTCTGAATCAGCCTTATCTGAAGCATTCACTGACGCAGCCAATATGGTGTCACCCCCGGGTACCTCAGCATTAGCGAGGGCCGACACCACCTCCAAAGCTTGACCTGACAGCATCGTCTCCTCAACAGGCCCATCAACGGCCATATGATTGACAACAGGTGGGGGAGGTTGTCGTGGTCGGTACCGGCCACCTCGACCACCTCGACCACCACGATGACCGCGGAAGCCTCCTCGTTGTCTAAATCCCGGACCAGAAGCCCCCTCAACGAAACCACCCTGGGGACCCAAGAATGGTGTCTCTGCCGAACCGTCGCTCTGCCAAGCGTAACCTCGACTACCGCCCGTCGACGACGAGCCACGGTGCAGACCTGCCCAATAGGCATCGAATCCATCATCTCCCCATTGCCCCCGGGGCGCGGCATTGGCCCCACCCACTCCGGGTTGAGGAACCACCTGCGTCTGCACAGCCCCACTCGGAGGTTTGCCCCAGCGACCCTGCCCCGACCAGTGGCACCACCAGCCAGTCCAGGCGCCGGTGGCCGTGGACCCGCACTTATGTCGCCACGTCCATGAGCCATCACATAAGCACCATGCACCGGCACGCGGGCACTGGCAAGCAACGCGGCGCCACGTTCCACGGCTTCACCTGCCATCGCAACCCCCGACCCGCCGCTGGCACCACCGAGGGCACCGCACCACGGCTAGCCCGAGGGAGTAGGGCACCACGGCCGGAAGCAGCGGCCGGCGGCGGCACAACCGAGGGCGCCGCACCACGGCGACCACCAGAACCCGACGGAGGCGCGACCCCGGCGCGACCCCGGCGCGGCCCGTCGCAGGGGGCTCGACCGGCCTTTTCCCCGCCGCACCACGTCCAGCCATGGACTCGAGCGGGGGAATGCGTTGAGCGCGGCTGCCACGATCAGCACGCCGATGAGGACTCCGTCAAAAGAAAACTCTACGGTGCATGTTGGAACCAGAGGAGACAGATTGATCGCTGCATGTGCCTCGCACGTAGTCGATTGAAACAGCCTCGTACCCCTTTGTTCCCAGCCCGACTGAACCCGGCCCAACTGCAGCCTCTTCGCGCTAGGCCTCATACCCAGCCGAAGATGGCCCAGTAGCCACCGGCATCACATCAGCGCCAATCAAGGAATTCAAATGCGCCGCCCTCGCTGCCGCGATCCCGAGCGTTGCCACCGGCGCCGCCGGCTGCCGGCCGGCCGCCGCACGGCATCCCTTCTTCCTTCTGACCACAACCGTCCACGCCTTTGGTCTAACAAAATCAAACATAGTAAGCTTAGGGAGACTTACCTTGGGAATAGGGCCCTTCCACGGCCGAGGAGCTGCCGCCGCCGTCCTCCGATGCATGACACGCCGGATGTCGTGGATTTGTCACGGCAGATGTCCTTAGTGTCAGGTCTTAGTCGTGAGGCCAACGCATCTATGTGGTAGCTTGAGAGGGGTTGAGCGGAATCGAGAGACGCAACATAAGACAGGGATTTAGACAGCTTCGGGCCCCGGGAAACATCATCCGGTAAAAACCCTACATGCTGTTTGAGGCTAGGTCTCATTATCATCACGAGGGAGTTGCCGTAAACCGGCTCTCCTCTTTGTGTCTAGCCCTAAGATTGTTTCTTCTTGCTTGTAGCTTGTCCCTCTTTGGGGAGCCCTGCCCCTCCTTATATATGTTGAAGGGGCGGGTTACATGTGGAGTCCTATTAGGATTAGGACTAGTCTATCTCTAATACAAACCGGATAAAAGTCCAGGTCTTAACTCCTTGTAAGAAAAATATTCCTTATGCCTTTCCTCTTAAACCTGCCCACCATAGTATGAACCGTCCTTCATGAACCGCCTGTTGGGCCACCAGGTCTTGTCGCTCCTCGCACCCGCCTGCCGGATTACCAATGAGTCGTGAACCGCCAGGTCCAAACGGGTCGCCGGTGAACCGCCAAGTGTCAGCAGGGTCTCAAGTAAACCGCCAAGTCCGGCCGGGTTATACTTCTGGCCGGTTTACGTCGCGGGGTATATCCCCGACATTAGCCCCCAGTTTAATTTGGATTTATCCATGTTAAACTGATCCTGTGAAATAAACACAAGAACAAACTTGACAGATTATGCTCCGGGTTAAGAATTCTTGTAAACCGACACCTGATCATCCTTAAATCCTTGTCATTTCCTCCTTCTAGAAAATCCAAGTCAATAGACCAGCTTCATAATCAATTTGCTCGCAAAAAAATATTGTAAATAAAGAATCCATTTGAATTGGCCTTCAATGCTCTGACTTGACAAAAATATTAGTCTCTGAAATATTCAACTGATATCCAGCTGACTTGAAGATGTAAAACTTGCGGGTTTTTGATTACCACCATTGTCGGGTTATAAAACTGATAATTCCGAGTCATGATTATTGCAGACACCGGTTCATGATTGTTGCCAACGCTGGTTCATGATTATTAATGACGCCGGGTTGCAGCCACAGGGTCATAATGATTGGTGACGCCGGGTCAACCTAGTTTGCTCAATCAGAGAATTTGAAAATATTTCTTCAATAATAATATAATACCTGTAGCCCCCAAGTCTTGAGCAGAACAAAGTGATTGCTTAAGACTTGCTTGAATATAAATACTGCCACTTAAGAAGAAATCCATGTTGCTCATCCCAGTCACTTAGTAAAAACTGAATACTCCATATTATGTAGCCCCCAAGTGCCGGGTTGTCATGCTTGCAGCAACATGGGACTTGTAATTGTCTTATACTCATAAAAACGTCAACCAATGTAGCCCCCAAGGGCCGGGTCATTATGCAAGAATGAGCAGGGACTTTGTAGGTATAATCATGTAGATTTGAGCAATGATGTGTAGCCCCCAAGGGCCGGCTCAGTAAGATAATATTGAGCTGGGACTTGATATATACTTCAATGAAAATAACATCATATGATGTAACCCTCGTCATGGGGCTTGAATCCACGTCCACAAGGTTAAGAGCCTTATGCTTTACCAACTGAGCAGTGGACCCTTCAATATAATGGATAAAAAGCTTTGTACCTTGAATTGTTGACATGATCAATTGGTAGCCCCAAGGGCCGGCTCATTATAATATGATGAGTCGGGTCTTCAATAAGATGAGCAAAAAATGACTTTTCATTAGCCCCCGAGTGTCATGGTGCATGCTTGCAGCGACATGAGACTTGTGTATTTGATGTAATATCAACTTAAATAATGTAGCCCCCAAGTGCCGGGTTGTAAGCCTGCAGCAACTCGGGACTATTCCTTCAATTGTAAAATAAATTATATCCATTGGTAATATGATAGCCATTGCGCTAAAGCGACTTTGAAAACCTTAATCATAATACTGGTTATTGATAACCATAATATAAATCCAGCCATGTTGGCTATTCAAGATAATATAATCCGGTATGAAAAATTCATCCAATATCATAATGAAAATTCAGCCAAGTTTGGCTATTTGAATAATATAACCCAATCATTTATAAACGCATGATTCCAATGGCGCAATCCAAATATATACTGGCGATGTATAGTCCAAAGCCCGGCCGGTTTAATAAACACCGGATAATTTCTCATCATATACTGGCGACTTATCGTCTTAAAGCCAGGCCGGTTTAATAAACACCAGATAATTTATAATCATGCTTTATTCAACCTGTTTCTGCATACAACAAGTTTAAAGTGTCCTGGCGGTTTATCGCCGGACGGGTTATAATGCCCAACATATAACCCGGGTTTATAACCAAGGCTGCACTTAAGAATAATTAAATATGAAATATATCATACCTGTGACATTGAATCACATCGTTGGTTTACCAACTTTTTGTAGTAGAGGTAATAACCGAAATTTTGAGTACTGATAACTCCTTCCATATTGTGCCGGTTTATGATAAACCGTACTGGGTTGTGATAAACACCAGATTAACCATATATAATGCTGGCGACTTATAGTCGAAACCAGGCCGGGCTGATAGTCTCCGAATTATAACTTGATCGTGTACTGACAACTTGTAATTGAAAGTCAAACCGGGTTAATGAACACCGGTTTGCTCCATAATAAGATGGTAACATAAAATCAAACCGGGCAGATAGTCTCCGGATTAAGATTTGAACGTGTTCCATCAATTTGTAATTGACAGTCGAACCGGATTAACAATGTTGGTTTAAAAAATGCAACAAAAATCAAATAACAGTTATGAAAAAAATATGGAAGCAAAGGCAATGATAAAAACCGTTTGCAAAAACATGCTTTACTGAGATGATCAGATGGTGTTACCATGGTCGGACAGGACCAAGCCCCTAAAAGGAGTGACAATGGTTCAAGTCAGCCAGGTCCCCAACTGAAACCGTGGCATTATGCCGATCAAGTGGCGTGGCAATGGTTCGGGTTCGACCAAGCCCCCAAGTGACTCTATGGCCTTAGGCCGATCAAGAGGCGTGACTGGTTCAGACTTGACCATGTCCCCAAGTGATCTGGTGGCTTTCGCCTATCAAGAGGTGTTGCATTGGTTCGGACACGACCAAGGCCGCAAGTGATATCACAAAGCATTTTTGAAAAGCAAATTTCAAGGGGTAAACCGGAGGCCGCTTTAAGACAGAACCTCCGTGTAACCATGCATGATGTAAAAAAGAACAGAGACCCCGCTTTATGAAGCAGAAGCCCCCATGTGATCAATAATATGTTAGGCAAATAAGGCAGGATACCCATGTTTGAACTGGAATTTCTTAAACCGGATATTGAGATCCTCAAAACTTTGTAAGGGACAAATTTACCTTGATCCGGATATTGAACCGGTTTTGAGAGCTTCAAAGCTTTGTAAGGTACAAATTTACCTTGATCCGGATATTGAACCGGTTTTGAGAGCTTCAAAGCCTTGCAGGAGAGAGATGTCTCTTGAACCGGATTTTAAACCGGAATTTTCATCAGTATGGTAGTGTCCTCCGGAACCGGGTTATCATCCCCTCCCATGACCCGGAGTTCAGAGTCATGTCACTCTAGCCCCCGAGTTTTAAGACTACTCAAGGAGTTGGCTTGAGACTCTCCATATTTGACCGTGATAAAAACCGGTATGAGTCATTCAACATCTCAGTGACATAACTTGTCCTGCACTGGAGAACTTGCAAGCCAGAGTAATTTCTCTTTTAAAGAAAGAAATATATAATATAAAATATACTGGATGGATTTCACCTGATGTGTTGAGCCAGAATTAATCCGTCGCAGAGTTGATGATCACCGCAGTAAAGTTGAACTCAATGACAGGTGAGTCGGCCACGGGAGCGGACAGATGAGTCGGCTGCGGTGTTGTAAGCCGGTGCGGACGAGCAAGTTGTCCTCCTTGTTGTAAACCGGTGTGGTCATAAAGGACGGCCAGTGCATTATAAACCAGCGCGGTCGCGAGAGACGGCCATGGCGTTGTAAGCCAGTGCAGGAGTCCGTTGAGTAACGATGACCACCTGCGCCAAAAGATGTTGACGTGTCTCCACCTCCACGGTATGATATCATTTTTTATCATAAATAATTGGCTCTGCATAAACAATATTGCAGACCAAGGCAAAGATAAACTTGTTCTTTGACAAAAACAACATGTGATAATAAAAACAAACTTGGATGTATATCACCTGATGCGTCAGGCCAGTAGTTATCCATCACGGAGTTGATGATCACCGCGGTGAAGCTGAAATTAATCACGGGTGAACTGGCCGTGGCGTCGTAAGCCGGTGCGGTCGGGTGAGTCACTCGCAGGAGCAGTAAGCCACTCGGACGTTGAGTCGGCCACGGGGGTGGACGGGTAAGTCGCCCGTCACATTGTAAGCTGGCACAGACGTGTGAATCGGCTGGCGCGTTGATGTAGATCGGACCGCAGGGGCGGCGGCTTGCACCCGCCTATTGAACAGTAAGCGGTCGCCGATGCCGTTACATGATTATGCTACCGCACACTCCATGAACATGGCATTACACCATCTTTATGATGAATTATTGTCCTGCACATAAAGGTGTACATACCAAAGTGATTGTTTTTTGACAAACAACAATATGCGCTAATAAAATAATCTTAGATGGATATCACCTGATTTGTTCGGATGAATGCACATGCTAGAGCAAGATATTGGTTGATGTAATCCGGGCAAACCAGCAAATGATGACTTATTGCGATGATGACTCATTGCTCTGTTCCCGTAGTAGTACCGTGCAGTACCAATTGGCTTTGCTTTCATGCATGTGTACGGAAGTCAACATATATCTGGTTTGATCCTCCTCCCTTTTTAGCGTGAGCTTCCTGTAGTAAACCGCCCGCATCGCCTCCCAGGTCGTGGGCAATGATGATTCAGACGTGCGGGCGCTCGAAGCGGTGTGGCGCTGATGTGGCCGGTGCAGCTCAGCTTCCGCGGTAACTTGATGAGGTGAAAAACGGCCGCAGCGTCGGGGTTAACCCGTCGATAGCAGAAGTGCATCATGTAGAGTAATCCGGGGCGGTTCAGAACTGTGACTGCGGTAGCAGCCCGGCTTCAGCACGGGTATGGCTCAGAGCAGTTGAACGGCTCGCCGAGGTGAAAGTAGTACAGGTCCCCGTGATGGTTGGACCGGCTAGGTGACACAGAAGCGACCGACAATGGCTACTTGGTCCGGGCGTGCAGAAAATTGAGGTGGCAGCTCGGGGATGACGCAGTTGCTGCTTAAGAGGCCCGCGGCCAGGCGGATTATGGCGGCGACTTGGCAAAGGCGAATCCGGGTTGTAGCAGGGGCTTGACTTGGCGGCGGTTTGGTTTTGGGTAAAAAATTTGTTGTAGCTCGGCGGACGCGTGCGCGCCGGCTTCGCCAAGTCGTCCGTTTCTTCCTCGCGCACGACGAGTTCTCCATGCCCAAGTACGCGCCCCGCGCCGCTCCGCTTTGACCGGCCCTGGCCAAGGCTGCTACAAACCGCCTCGTCCGAAGCTAGAGAGGCGCGCGGCCCGCAGCGGGCACAGAGGAGGGCGAGGCCAAGCCAGCAGGCGCAACCACAGAGGGGCGCGAGGAGGAGAGGCTCGGGCGCGGCCCGGCGGAGAACAAAGTGAGCGCCGCAGGAGGGGGCGCGATCAGGCCCCCGCGCGAGGGAAGGCGAGGTTCCCGCTCAGGTTGGTGACAGGGATGCGACGCCGGCATGGGAGGCCAGCGCGGGGGCGGGGAAGAACGGGCGCAACCGGTGGAGATCGGCGACTCGCGGTGGCGTAGTCCGGCGTGTTGGTGGCGGCAGCGGAAGAGGCTTTAGTAGCGATCGGTACAGCAATGGCGGGTCACAACGGTGAAGACAGGGAGCGCTCAGGGCGAGGCCGCAGATGTCAAGGTCTCGAGGAGACCCTCGGTTTGAAGAGAAACACCGCGGCCACTGCTGGCCTGGCGTAGCCGGCTTGAAGGTGCGGAGACGGCCGGCCGGAGCAGACACTGGTGCAGGCGGGTTGTGCACTACTGACGAGCGGTGGAGTCGAGATCAATTGTTAGCACTGTAGTACTACCTGCAAGTTTGCAACGTTGTAACAGATCATCTCAGGTCCCTTCCCGCAATTTAGTAGCAACAGTGATCTGTCAAATATCCTTGTGAATTGCTGCGTCGCTATCGCCTCAAGATTTTAACCAGCAAAAAAGTATACATGGCAGCGTAACTGGACAGCTCGGCTACTTTACGACTTGCGGTGCACAGCAAAAGATATTGATCGGTCTTCCGATTCGGCGAGTCGCCGAGCCACGCGCGGGGCGGCACACACAAACCCCATAATCTCTTCTCGGATCTGGTTCACCAAGGCGGCGGTTTGCCACGTAACCCTGATAATCTTTCACGAGGCCAATCTTGGCATACTCTTTCAAACCGACTTTTCTTCATCCGAAAAATTGCGAACTGCTCGATCCTTAGGATAGATCCCTCCAAGAACTCAACACCACCGTGCGCGGGCCCCACGGTGGGCACCAACTGTCGTGGATTTGTCACGACAGATGTCCTTAGTGTTAGGACTTAGTCGTGAGGCCAACACATCTATGTGGTAGCTTGAGAGGGGTTGAGCGGAATCGAGAGACGCAACACAAGACAGGGATTTAGATAGCTTCGGGCCCCGGGAAAAATCATCCGGTAAAAACCCTACATGCTGTTTGAGGCTAGGTCTCATTATCATCACGAGGGAGTCGCCGTAAACCGGCTCTCCTCTTTGTGTCTAGCCCTAAGATTGTTTCTTCTTGCTTGTAGCTTGTCCCTCTTTGGGGAGCCCTGCCCCTCCTTATATATGTTGAAGGGGCGGGTTACATGTGGAGTCCTATTAGGATTAGGACTAGTCTATCTCTAATACAAACCGAATACAAGTCCAGGTCTTAACTCCTTGTAAGACAAATATTCCTTATGCCTTTCCTCTTAAACCGGCCCACCATAGTATGAACCGGCCTTCATGAACCGCCTGTTGGGCCACCAGGTCTTGTCGCTCCTCGCACCCGCCTGCCGGATTACCAATGAGTCGTGAACCGCCAGGTCCAAACGGGTCGCCGGTGAACCGCCAAGTGTCAGCGGGGTCTCAAGTAAACCGCCAAGTCCGGCCGGGTTATACTTCCGGCCGGTTTACGCCGCGGGGTATATCCCCGACACCGGAGCAGCTCCATCTTCTCTCCGGGACGCAAGCCATTCCTCGCCGGATCCTCGGGAGGGACGACCACCTCCATGATCTCTGCCACCTCATCCTTGTCGTAACTGGGACCAAAAGCTTCACATATCACATATGAGGGAGTCGGTGAGTAGGCCGTCGAGCCGCCGGAGCGGCCGTCCTCGTCCTCGTCGTCTCCGCTGTCATCGTCCGCAAGTGCCCAGAAGAGCCCACCCACCCTCCGGCAATCACCAGGGGCACGTGCGCTGGCCGGCGTCGAAGAACCCGGTGCCATCTATCATTCATGGGGTGCCCAAATATAGTTTTCATTCTTTCAGAGGTATCTATAGCACCCCCTTCAAGAAAACCTTCTTCTAAAATAGAATCTAGAACTTAAGAAGCGGGTAAGCCAACATAGAAACTTTTTAAGTAAACCTCAATTGGATATTGTGGTACATAGCTAACCCGAATCCTTAATAACCTATCCCAAGCATCTTTTAAAGACTCATCAAGTAAATAAAGAAAAATTCCGGAGTCATCTTCATCAAAATTATTCAAACTCTCATTGGTAACACCGGTAGGTCTTTCCATAGCATCATTATTTATGAGCTTAGAGAGGATAGAGGGATTATCCAAGGTACTAGAACGCTGGAAAGGACCCTTAGTTCGTTTTAATTCGGTCATGGAAACAAGAGGGCAAACGGAAAAGAGAGGAGATTGGGAAAGAGAGGGCGAATAAAACGGCAAGGGTGAAGTAGGGGAGAGGAAAACGAGAGGCAAATGGCAAATAATGTCAATGCGAGGGAGATGAGTTTGTGATGGGTACTTGGTATGTCTTGACTTGAGCGAAGACCTCCCTGGCAAAGGCGCCAGAAATCCTTCTTGCTACGTCTTGAGCTTGCGTTGGTTTTCTTTGAAGATTAAAGGGTGATGCAGCAATAGTAGCGTAAGTATTTCCCTCAGTTTTTAGAACCAAGGTATCAATCTAGTAGGAGGCTCCTCAAAAGTCCCACGCACCTACACGAACAAACAAGAACTTGCAACCAATGCAATGAAGGGGTTGTCAATCCCTTCATGGCCACTTGCGAAAGTGAGATCTGATAGGGATAATATGATAAGATAAATATATTTTTAGTATTTTATAATATAGATAATAAAAGTAAAGATGCAAAATAAAAGTAGATTGAAAGCTTATATGATAAGAGATAGACCCGAGGGCCATAGGTTTCACTAGTGGCTTCTCTCACGATAGCATAAGTATTACGATGGGTGAACAAATTACTGTCGAGCAATTGATAGAAAAGCGAATAATTATGAGATTATCTAGGCATGATCATGTATATAGGCATCACATCCGTGACAAGTAGACAGACTCTTTCCCGCATCTAATACTATTACTCCTCACATCGACTGCTATCCAGCATGCATCTAGAGTATTAAGTTCATAAAGAACAGAGTAATGCCTTAAGAAAGATGACACGATGTAGAGGGATAAAATCATGCAATATAATATAAACCCCATATTTTTATCGTCGATGGCAACAATACAATACGTGCCTTGCTGCCCCTGCTGTCACTGGGAAAGGACACCGCAAGATTGAACCCAAAGCTAAGCACTTCTCCCATTGCAAGAAAGATCAATCTAGTAGGACAAACCAAACTGATAATTCGAAGAGACTTGCAAAGATAACTTAATCACACATAAAAGAATTCAAAGGAGATTCAAATTTCTCATAGATAAACTTGATCATAATCCCACAATTCATCGGATCTCGACAAACACACTGCAAAAAGAGTTACATCGAATAGATCTCCAAGAAGATCAAGGAGAACATGGTATTGAGATTCGAAGAGAGAGAAGAAGCCATCTAGCTAATAACTATGGACCCAAAGGTCTATGGTTAACTACTCACAACTCATTGGAGAGGCCTTGTAGATGATGTTGAGGCCCTCCGTGAACGATTCCCCCTCCGGCGGAGCACCGACGAAGGCTCCAAGATGGGATCTCGCGGATACAGAAGGTTACGGTGGTGGAATTAGGTTTTCATGGTCGCTTTTGATGTTTTCGGGGTACATGGGTATATATAGGAGGAAGAAGTAGGTCGGTTGACTCCCGAGGGGCCCACAAGATAGGGGCACGCCCAGTAGGGGGGCACGCCCTCCACCCTCGTGGCCACCTCCCTTGTTTCTTGACTTCCACTCCACGTTCTCTAGATCATGGTCATTCCAAAAATCACGTTCCTGAAGGTTTCATTCCGTTTGGACTCCGTTTGATATCCCTTTTCTTCGAAACACTGAAATAGGCAAAAAAAACAGCAATACGGGTCGGGCCTCCGGTTAGTAGGTTAGTCCAAAAAATGATATAAATGTGTAAAGTAAAGCCCATAAACATCCAAAACGGGTAATATAATAGCATGGAACAATAAAAAATTATAGATATGTTGGAGACGTATCAGCGGTGATATGTGGTCCCGAGGCCAACTCAGCAAGCACTTGTGTGGTGGCATACAGATCTTCGTGAAGACGCTGCCACCGGGCCACCTCAGCAGCCTGCTACCCTAAATGGCGCTGACCGCCTCGCTGGCCTGGGCGCGTGTCGGAGCAGGGCGAGGTGGCCATAAAGCGAGGGGGACACCTTAGGAGCGCATTTAATGCGTCTTGTCCCATAATAACAAGCGATAAGCTTGTACAATGTACTATTTCCACCTCCTGTGTGCCACTGTACCGCCTCCTTCGACTATAAAAGGAGGCCTGAGGTGTACTGGAGGGGGATTCGGCTCTTTGGGAAAGTCATGCTTCGATAGCTAGCAGAAGAACATTCATATACACAACAAATTAGGACTAGGTTATTACGTGATCTCCGCAGTCTGAACCTGGGTAAACGACCCTTGTGCTGGCTCTTAGACCTGCTCTTCTCACAACGGTGCGCCCGCCGACCATAGTAGGGATCCTGTTGATCCCATAGGTGTCGTTCTCACCGACACTATCCGGCGCCACCGACTTCATATGACATAGCCACTGCCACAAACCCTAATAGTTTGGTCTCACTGATACGGATACCGGTCTCACCGAGATGGCCTTGCCAACTCCCTGATATCAGTTGCAATTATTTCGGTCTCATTGAAATAGCAATCGGTCTCATCGAGATGGATTGACCAATTCTCTGTTGCCTTATTGCTTCACTTTGGTCTCACCAAGTTGATGCACTTGGTGCCATCGAGACGCGGTTTTCCCTAAGCCCTACCACATCGGTCCCACCGAGTTGTTCCAGTCAGTCCCTCCGAGATTCCTAATGTTCACATTTTTGAACATATCGGCGCCACTGAGTTTAACTATTCGGTCCCACCGAGATGAGTCAAATGCGTGTAACTGTTGGATTTTATGTGGAGGCTATATATACCCCCTCCAGCCCTTCTCCATTAGAGCCATCAGAACGTACCTACACTTCCACCATACACTTCCGAGAGAGAACCACCTACTCATGTGTTGAGATCAAGACATTCCAATCCTACCACAAGAATCTTGAGTTCTAGCCTTCCCTAAGTTGCTTTCCACTCAAATCACTTTTCCACCATAGCCAAATCGAAGAGAGAGAGAGAGAGAGAGTTGAGTATTGGGGAGACTATCATTTGAAGCACAAGAGCAAGGAGTTCATCATCAACACGCCATCTATTACCTTTTGAAGAGTGGTGTCTTATAGATTGGTTAAGTGTCGCTTGGGAGCCTCCATCAAGATGTGGAGTTGAACCAAGAAGTTTGTAAGGGCAAGGAGATTGCCTACTTCGTGAAGATCTACCCATGGTGGATGGCCATGGTAGGATACACAAGGTTGCTTCTTTGTGGAACCTTCGTGGGTGGAGCCCTCCGTAGACTCGCGTAGTCATTACCCTTCGTGGGTTGAAGTCTCTATCAATGTGGACTATCGTGGGGGAACCACAGCCATCTCTGGGGCTGCGAGCCCTTTTCTGGTTTGGTGGGGGGATGGCACGTTGCACAAAGAGCAGAGGAGCATGAGGTAGCACGACAGAGATCACACGCGCAATTTTTACCCAGGTTCGGGTCGTCGCAAGGCGTAAAACCCTAGTCCTGCTTTGGTGGGTTGATGGTGAGTGGTGGTGGAAAAACACAGCGCTCTCTGCCCGGCAGGGTTGCCTTGAGACAAGAACGGCTACGCGTGTATGAGTGTACAAGGGTCTGAATCCTTTCTATGGTTGCCATGGGCCTCCTTTTATAGATCAAGGGGTCACCACAGTGGCAAATCAGTCATTACGTACTGATTAGATAGCGGACAGTGTTATCATACCTAACTCTATAGGCTGACAGAGCACATTAAATGCGCCACTCAATGTCACATCAAAGCTTGCCCGGCAGGCTGATACGTCTCCAACGTATCTACTTTTCCAAACACTTTTGCCCTTGTTTTGGACTCTAACTTGCATGATTTGAATGAAACTAACCCGGACTGACGCTGTTTTCAGCAGAACTGCCATGATATTTTTTATTGTGAAGAAAACAAAAGTTCTCGGAATCACCTGAAAATCGATGGAGATAAGTTTTGGAAAATATAAAAAATACTGGCGAAAGAATCAAGGCTAGGGGGCCCACACCCCGTCCACGAGGGGCGAGGCATGCCCTCCCCCCTAGGCGCGCCCCTGTCTCGTGGGCACCCTGATGCTACACCGACCTCAACTCCAACTCCATATATTCCATTTAATGGAGAGAAAAATCAGAGAGAAAGTTTCATCGCGTTTTACGATACGGGGCCGCCGCCAAGCCCTAATCTCTCCCGGGAGGGCTGATCTGGTGTCCGTTCGGGGCTACGGAGAGGGGGATTTGTCGCCGTCATCATCATCAACCATCCTCCATCACCAATTTCAAGATGCTCACTGTCGTGCGTGAGTAATTCCATCATAGGCTTGCTGGACGGTGATGGGTTGGATGAGATTTACCACGTAATCAAGTTAGTTTTATTAGGGTTTGATCCCTAGTATCCACTATGTTCTGAGATTAATGTTCCTATGACTTTGCTATGCTTAATGCTTGTCACTAGGGCCCGAGTGCCATGATTTCAGATCTGAACCTATTATGTTTTCACAAATATATGTGAGTTCTTGATCCTATCTTGCAAGTCTATAGTCACCTATTATGTGTTATGATCCGACAACCCCGAAGTGATAATAATCAGGATACTTCTCAGTGATGACCGTAGTTTGAGGAGTTCATGTATTCACTATGTGTTAATGCTTTGGTCCCGTTCTCTATTAAAAGGAGGCCTTAATATCTCTTACTTTCCACTAGGACCCCGCTGCCACGGGAGGGTAGGACAAAAGATGTCATGCAAGTTCTTTTCCATAAGCACGTATGACTATATTCGGAATACAAGCCTACATTACATTGATGAACTCGAGCTAGTTCTGTGTCACCCTATGTTATAGATATTACATGAGGAATCACATCCGACATAATTATCTATCACTGATGCAATGCCTATGAGCTTTTCACATATTGTGCTTCGCATATTACTACAAAACTGCTATCTTTACTTTTGCCACTATTACCATTACTATCATACTACTTTGCTACTAAATACTTTGCTGCAGATACTAAGTAATCCAGGTGTGGTTGAATTGACAACTCAACTGCTAACACTTAAGAATATTCTTTGGCTCCCCTTGTGTTGAATCAATAAATTTGGGTTGAATATTCTACCCTCGAAAGCTGTTGCCATCCCCTACACTTGTGGGTTATCAAGACTAATTTCTAGTGCCGTTGCCGGGGAGCATAGCTCTATTCTTTGAGTCACTTGGGATTTATATCTTTTGATCACTATGAGGAACTTGAAAGATGAAAGAACCAAGATTTTGCCCTCAACTACGAAGGGATGTAAGGAACTGCCATCTAGCTCTGCACTAGATTCTCCTTCTATTATTAGTAAGCTTGCGACACCTAAACCTGCTACTGCTATGAATTCTGATATGTCGCATGTTATTGATGATGCCACTTCTGTTATGCATTATACTTATGATGAAACTACTTCTATGCGTGATACTACTGTGCCATTAGGTGAATTTCTTGATGAACAACTTGCTAGGGTTAGAGAGAATGAAATTATTGAAGATGCTATTATTGATGATAGTGATGATGAAAGTTCTCCCCCTGATTATGAATTACATGTTGTTCCTGAGGGTTATGTTATGAATGAGGAAGCTGCTAGAGCTATATTTGCTTGCAAAGATAGATATGATCTTAAAAAGTTATTAGCTAAATGGAAGCAACAATCCCTTAATGCTATAATGAAACCTGACCCTGCTTTTGCTACTTCACCTATCTGTGTTACTGATAAGGATTATGAATTCTTTGTTGATCCTGAAATAATTACTTTGGTTGAATCTGATCCTTTTTATGGCCTTGAATCTGAAACTGTTGTGGCACATCTTACCAAGTTGAATGATATAGCCACCCTGTTTACTAATGATGAGAAGTCTCGCTATTATTATATCCTTAAGATATTTCCGTTCTCATTAAAGGGTGATGCTAAGACTTGGTTTAATTCTCTTGATCCTGGTTGTGTGCGTAGTCCCCAGGATATGATTTATTACTTCTCTGCTAAATATTTTCCTGCTCATAAGTAACAAGCTGCCTTGCGGGGAATATATAATTTTGCGCAAATCAAAGAAGAGAGTCTCCCACAAGTTTGGGGGAGGCTTCTCCGATTACTTAATGCTTTGCCTGATCATCCTGTTAAGAAAAATGAAATACTTGATATCTTTTATAAGGGACTAACCAATGCTTCCAAGGAATACTTGGATAGTTGTGCTGGTTGTGTTTTCAGGGAAAGAACAGTCGACGAAGCTGAATTACTATTGAATAATATGTTGACTAATGAAAATAATTGGACTCTTCCTGAGCCAATTCCTGAGGCAATTCCTTAACCAATTGATCCAACTCTTGAGCCTATTCCTAAACCCACTCCTAAGAAGAGAGGTGTTCTATTTCTCAGTCCTAAAGATATGCAAGAGGCAAAGAAATCAATGAAATAGAAAGGTATTAAATCTGAAGATGTTAAGAATTTACCTCCTATTGAAGAAATACATGGTCTTAGTATACCGCCTGTCGAAGAAACACATTGTCTTGATAAACCGACATAGGTAGTAAAGGTAAATTCTCTCTATAGATAAAGTTGAAATCCCGTGTACTAAATTTCATAGCCCATGCTTAGATGAATTTGATGACTTTATGGCTAGATAAGAAAGTTTTAATGCTTATGTTGGTAGAGAATTAAAGAATAATGCTTTCGAAATAGGACGCTTGAGTGATTATATGGCTAGAGTTAAAGATGCACTTAAACTCATTAGCAAATATGCTTCTATGGTTACCACTCAAGCTAAGCAAGTACTTAAAGCCCAAAGTGATTTGCTCGATGAATTAAATAATAAACATGACTTTGCTGTTAGAGTGGCTACTAGAACTGGTAGAATGACTCAGGAACCTTTGTATCCTGAAGGCCACCCTAAGAGAATCGAGCAAGATTGTCAGAGAAATAATTTAGAGGCACCTAGTTCTTCCAAAAAGAACAAAAAGAAAAACGATAGGACTTTGCATGCTTCTAGTAAACCTGTTATAGACACACCTGAGAATCCCAATGATATTTCTATTTCTGATGTTGAAACACAATCAGGAGATGAACATGAACCTAGTGATAATGTTAATGATAATGTTCATGTTGATGCTCAACCTAGCAAAAATAATGATGTAGAGATTGAACCTACTGTTGATCTTGATAACCCACAATCAAAGAATCAACGTTATGATAAGAGAGATTTTGTTGCTAGGAAGCACGGTAAAGAAAGAGAACCATGGGTTCAAAAGCCCATGCCATTTCCTCCTAAACCATCCAAGACAAAGGATGATGAGGATTTTGAGCGCTTTGCTGAAATGATTAGACCTATCTTTTTACGTATGCGCTTAACTGATATGCTTAAAGTAAATCCTTATGCTAAGTATTTGAAGGATATCATTACAAATAAACGAAAGATAGCGGAAGCTGAAATTTCCACCATGCTTGCTAATTATACTTTTAAGGGTGGAATACCAAAGAAACTTGGAGACCCAGGGGTACCAACTATACCATGCTCCATCAAAAGAAATTATGTTAAAACTGCTTTATGTGATCTTGGAGCTGGTGTTAGTGTTATGTCTATTTCTTTATATCGTAGACTTGAATTGAATAAGTTGACACCTACTGAAATATCTTTGCAAATGGCTGATAAATCAACTGTTATACCTGTCGGTATTTGTGAGGATGTGCCTGTTGTGGTTGCAAATGTCACTATCTTAACAGACTTTGTTATTCTTGATATTCCCGAGGACGATAGTATGTCGATTATCCTTGGTAGACCCTTTTTGAATACTGCAGGGGCTGTTATTGATTGCAACAAAGGCAATGCCACTTTTCATGTTAATGGTAATGAGCATACGGTACACTTTCTGAGGAAACAACCTCAAGTTCATAGCATCAATTCTATTGAAAAAAGTCCAACTATCATTATTGGAGGTTTTGGATTTCATCTTCCTACTATCAAGAAAAAATATGATATTCTTATTATTGGGGATATTCATATCCCCGTTGAGGTAACTTAGTGTTATTCGAAATTTCTCCGGTTCCATGTTATTCGGAATGAGTTTGTTAACAAGACTTGATCAACCTTGTTAGTGCATTCATTTTGATGATCATGAGATGGATGAAACTAGAAGGCACAACCTTTTGTACCCTCTTTTTTTACTTTCTGTTATTTAGAATAAATAAAGCAAAAATAGTATTATCTATCTATTTTCTGATTTATCCGTGCAATAAATAATATCCCGAAAATAAAAGTGCTCCAAATTCCCTGCAAATTTAGTATAATTTTTATGGAATATTTGAGGATTTTAGGCACTGAAAACACAGCAGGGGGGCAAGTACCTAGCCACGAGGGTGGAGGGCGCGCCCACACCCCCTGGGCGGGCCCCCTGTCTCGTGGGCCCATGGTGGCCCCCTCCACTAATTCCTACACCCACACACTCCTTCTTCCTCCCAAAAAAATCCCCATCCAGCTCAAGCACGAGTTCTAGCTCATTTTGCTGCGATTTTTGATCTCCTTGCTCAAAGCTCCATTCACAAAACTGCTTTTCGAGATTGTTGCTTGGTATGTGACTCCTGCATTGGTCCAATTAGTTTTTTTTCTAGTGCTTTATTCATTGCAAATTTTTGCTGCATAGGTGACCCTGTTCTTCAGCTTGCATGTCAAAATTATGAGGTCCCAAGTAATTCTAATGCATGATATAGGCTCTAGGCACTTGTGGGAGTAGTTGCTATCAATCTTGTTTAGCATGGTAGCACATGAGTGTATTGTCGACAACAAAGACAAGATGCTTCTGTATAACCTGAGATTTAATAAGAAACACAATGAGATTATTACCCTGCCTGCGACTTTGTTGTTTAATTTGACTGCAGATAATTACCTTGTCTTGCCGGAAGCGGTGTACGCTCATCGAGGCTAGACATCCGCTCCAGAGCCTGAGCCGGAACCTCCATTGGACCCTTATCGTCCATCATCTTATCAGTGGGATCCAGAGCAGATCGCTAGCCAGTGGTATCCTGATGACACTCCTCAGTACATCGGGGAGAGTAGCCGCGGTCCTTGGCAATAGGCCAACTTAGGCCAAATGCCTAAGCTTGGGGGAGTACGTATTTCTCGCCGACTCTACATTCATGTTCACACACTATTCTAGTCGTCGGTGCTCATACTCTTTCATTGTATTATCCATGCTAGTTTAATTTCTTTTTCTAGCTTTCTTCTTGTGTGTTTGATAAACCTTAAGAAAAACCAAAAAAATAGTTAGTTTACTTTCCATGCTGGTAGTAGTAATTAAATGAAAATGCACACCCAAAAAGATTTCTCGTTCTTCTTTTACTTGTTGGGAGCTTTCCCGTGTAAATAGTTTTATTTCTTTTCTTTCCTTTGGGGGTCGAGAGTAGAAGACCATATTGAAAATATTTAGTGGCTCTCATAGGCATGATTGATTATTTAACTTAGAGCCCATATGAGTTTGTCTTCTCTCTTGAATTGAATGCTTGTAGATTCCGGCTTAGTCCAATGCACGTGCACTATTATTATTATATACACCGTTCGGTCGTGCAAGTGAAAGGAAATAATGACGATATATGATGGACTGATTGAGATGATAGAAGCTGGTATGAACTCGACCTCTCCTATTTTTGTAAATATGATGAGTTCATCATTCCTGATTCAGCCTATTAGGAAGTAAACATATTTGCAATGACATTTAGAGATTATAGTTGCTTGTGCCATGCTTAATTAGCTATGAGTTATAATGATTTACCTTGCGTGCCAACATGCTATTAAAATGATTATGATGTGGTATGATGGGATGGTATCCTCCTTTGAATGAATTGAGTGACTCGACTTGGCACATGTTCACGCATGTAGTTGAGAACAAATCAACATAGCCTTCACAATATTTATGTTCATGGTGGATTATATCCTACTCATGCTTGTACTTGGTGTCAATTAATTTTAATGCATGTTCATGACTGTTGTTGCTCTCTCTGTTGGTCGTTTCCCAGTCTTTTGCTAGCCTTCACCTGTACTAAGCGGGAATACTGCTTGTGCATCCAAAATCCATAAACCCCAAAGTTATTCCATATGAGTTCACCATACCTTCCCATGCGGTATTTACCTGTCGTTCCAAGTAAATTTGTATGTGCCAAACTCCAAATCTTCAAATGAAATTCTGTTTTGTATGCTCGAGCAGCTCATGTTTCAACTAGGGCTTCCTATATCTTCCATGCTAGGTGGGTTATTATAAAGAGGAGTGTACTCCGCTCCTCATTCACGAGAAAGGGCCGGTAACCGGGATGCCCAGTCCCATGATCCAAAAAGATCAAAGCAAATCAAAATAATTAAACAAAACTCCCCCAGGTCTGTTGTTAGTTGGAGGCACTCGTTGTTTCGATCTAGCCATGTATTGATGCTTGTTGGTGGTGGGGGAGTATAAACGTTTACCATTCTGTTTGGGAACTGCCTATAATGCATGTAGTATGGAAGATATCGCCATCTCATAGTTGTTGTGTTGAAAGTGAAAGTATGCCGCTGAAAATGTTATTCATCTCTACTTTAAAATCGATCTCTGGCACCTCTAGAAATCCCTGCTTCCCTCTGCGATGGGCCTATCTATTTACTTTTATGTTGATTCATCACCTTCTTATTAAAAAAGCACCCGCTGGAGAGCACACTGTCATTTGCATTCATTACTATTGGTTTATATTGGGTATGACTTGACTGGATCTCTTTTACCATGAATTACAATGTTTAGTCAGTCCTTGATCTTTAAATGTGCTCTGCATTTATGTTTTGCGGTCTCAGAAAGGGCTAGCGAGGTACCATTTTGTTTTATCATATTACAATTGTTTTGAGAAAGTATCCGAGTTTTATTATTATGGCTCACTAGCTGATTATGCCATTGATATGATTAATTGTGAGACCTAAGTGTTATTGTGAATATGGTTAGTTCATAATCTTTGCTGAAAACTTGAATGCTGGCTTTATATATTTACAACAACAAGAGCAAATAGAGTTTGTAAAAGTTTTTCTTGAGGGACAACTTAATTGCTTGAGGACAAGCAAAGGTTTAAGCTTGGGGGAGTTGATACGTATCCAACGTATCTACTTTTCCAAACACTTTTGCCCTTGTTTTGGACTCTAACTTGCATGATTTGAATGAAACTAACCCGGACTGACGCTGTTTTCTGCAGAAATGCCATGATGTTGTTTATTGTGCAGAAAACAAAAGTTCTTGGAATGACCTGAAAATCCACGGAGATAAGTTTTGGAAAATATAAAAAATACTCGCAAAAGAATCAAGGCTAGGGGGCCCACACCCTGTCCACGAGGGTGGGGGCGCACCCTCCTCCCTGGGTGCGCCCCCTGATGCTCCACCGACCTCAAATCCAACTCCATATATTCCGTTTCGCGGAGAAAAAAATCAGAGAGAAAGTTTCATCGCGTTTTACGATACGGAGCCGCCGCCAAGCCCTAATCTCTCTTGGGAGGGCTGATCTGGAGTCCGTTCAGGCTCCGGAGAGGGGGATTCATTGCCGTCATCATCATCAACCATCCTCCATCACCAATTTCATGATGCTCACCACCGTGTGTGAGTAATTCCATCGTAGGCTTGCTGGACGATGATGGGTTGGATGAGATTTACCATGTAATCAAGTTAGTTTTTTTAGGGTTTGATCCCTAGTATCCACTATGTTGTGAGATTGATGTTTCTATGACTTTGCTATGCATAATACTTGTCACTAGGGCCCGAGTGCCATGATTTCAGATCTGAACCTATTATGTTTTCACGAATATATGTGATTTCTTGATCCTATCTTGCAAGTCTATAGTCACCTATTATGTGTTATGATCCGACAACCCCGAAGTGACAATAATCGGGATACTTCTCGTTGATGACCGTAGTTTGAGGAGTTCATGTATTCACTATGTGTTAATGCTTTGGTCCGGTTCTCTATTAAAAGGAGACCTTAATATCCCTTACTTTCCACTAGGACCAGCTGCCACGGGAGGGTAGGACAAAAGATGTCATGCAAGTTCTTTTCCATAAGCACGTATGACTATTTTCGAAATACATGCCTACATTACATTGATGAACTGGAGTTAGTTCTGTGTCACCCTATGTTATAGCTATTACATGAGGAATCGCATCCGACATAATTATCCATCACTGATCCAATGCCTACGAGCTTTTCACATATTGTGCTTCGCTTATTTACTTTTCCGTTGCTACTATTACAATTACTACAAAACTGCTATCTTTACTTTTGCCACTATTACCATTACTATCATACTACTTTGCTACTAAATACTTTGCTGCAGATACTAAGTTATCCAGGTGTGGTTGAATTGACAACTCAACTATTAATACTTCAGAATATTCTTTGGATCCCCTTGTGTCGAATCAATAAATTTGGGTTGAATACTCTACCCTCAAAAGCTGTTGTGATCCCCTACACTGGTGGGTTATCACAGGCCCTGCCAGGATGATTTGCCAGCTTGGCGCCTACTCGCTCGACACGTCGCTTGTAGGTACTTTCTGTTGAAGGTGACTTCCATGTGGCATGTAGCAGCCACTTAGTCACCTTGGAGCTTGACACCACACTGATTGACGACTTACGTCGTGATGAGGTGGTGCGGTGGAGTGGTTTATCTTTGCTAGCCTCGGTAGGCCTTCCGGGATGATTCGGGGGAGGGTCGCTTCTGGGGATAACCTTGCCTCAGCCAGGCTCGCATGTCCGGTAGGGGAGGTTTTTCCCTTAGTAGTGTATTGCCTCTCTGGCTAGTCTTGGTCTTCTTGATCTGTGGTTGGGTCCTTCAAGGGGATTGATTCATCTTGCTTGAGTTGATCATGGTGTTGTGAACTTGCCCTCGTGCCCGATAGCTCATCGTCCGTGCACAAGTTAAGGGGGAAACATGCACCCCTGGTTGTGTAACCCTACATGGACGTACGATAGCACCACCTATCAGAACTACGCCAAAAATCTCCGTGTCTCCATTGCATTTGCCTTCTCCAAACCCTTCCCTTTACCTTCGTATGCAATGTTTTACTTTCCACTGCTACACTCTTAGAATTGCATGTGTATGTTGAGTGCTTGACTTGTGCTAATTGCTAAAATATGCCCACAACTAAAATTGGGAAAAGGATAGATTTTTATTTGGTCAAGTAGTCTAATCACCCCCTCTAGACATATTTTAGATCCTACACTGGAGCATTGCCGTGAGGCAGTGGGCAGCGAGCTGGAGCTTAGTGTAGTTCTTTGAGCACACTCCAGAGTTCGAATCTTTTCATGGGTCCCCGGAGCCCTAATTCCCACAAAATCTAACCATAACATCAAATGTATGGATCCAAATCAGCCCCTTAAGGAATAGCGCATAAACTAGGGTTTAATCTTCTATCACTCTAGAAACCCGTCATCTAATAACTACTTCACAATGCATTCCCTTAGGCCCAGAGATGGTGAAGTGTCATGTAGTTGACGTTCACATAACACCAATAAGGGAATGACAACATGCATATCATCAAAATATCGAACGAATACCAAATTCACATGATTATTTTTTATAAGACTTCTCACAAGTCCTCAAGAACAAAAGTAACTACTCACAAAACATATGCATGCTCAAGATCAGAGGGGTATTGAATAGGATAATAGATCTGAATATATAATATTCCACCAACTAAACTGTCGGCATTCTGGGAACAGGGGTCCCTAGACTTGCCTACCTGCGGCCCGTGGCGTGGCTCCACCAGTGGTCCAGTACGGCCCGTCTTCGTCAACCAACACTCAAGACCCTCGCGAGGGGCCAAGCCTTGCGGGGCGAATGACACAAGGCCTCCTCAGGAGCGGCCTCACTAGGAAGGCTCTCGAGGGAGGTGGAGAGATCAAGGCAAGGGGTACCTCGTCAGGTTCCCGTGACGCAAGCCATGGTGACCAGGGCCAGGCGGGCGCCAGCGCGTGCAGTGTCCGCATTCCCCCTTTGGTGCTAAGGGGGCAAGCGCATGCGTGGAGTACCGAGGCATCAAGCAAAGGTTTCCATATCGGTGCAACAAGACCAAGACCAGCAGGATGGCAGGATGGAGGTCATCGTGGAGCCCAAGATAGCGTCACCACCAGCGCCATTGACAGGCGAAGACCACCTTTAGTCAGGATAGCTTGTACTAGCTGTCCCCTTTCGAATTGGCCGTTGTTGGATCCCTTCCCGCTCAATATTTGGGGAGAGCACCAGGGCCTCTATAAATAGGACTAGCCACCACAGTAGGGAGGGAGATCGACCCCTCCCCGAGCAAACCACCCACCAAGCACAAGAACACCTCTCCTCAGGAGGTTGTTCTTCCCTTGTACTGTTCATCATCAGCCCAAGAGGCAATCCACCACCACCACACAAGAGTAGGGTATTACACCACAACGGTGGCCTGAACCTGTATAAATCTTGTGTCTCTTGTGTTGCGAGTTCACCGAGCTAAGATTCGGGATCGCGGCGAGGCTAAGAGCGAGATTTGATAGGGGAAATATTCGTGCACAACCAAGTGTTCGAACCCAAAAGGTTTTGCCAGAACCCTATATCTGACATTTGGCGCGCCAGGTAGGGGTGCGCCGAAGTCTTCCTTCTGTTGATCCGCGTCCCATCGCTTTGTCGCATCCATGTCTGACGCCCGCCGAGACCGTGCTGAGCGTCGGGCTGCTCTCGCTGCTCGCGTCGCCCAGACGGCTCCTGTTAGTGGGCCTCCCCGTCGTTCTCCTTTGCCTGCTGCCAACACCGCCACCGGCCCGGCGGGGAACGAGTAGCAAGCATCCTCGTTGCACCTCTCGGTGTGGCGGGACGGCCGCACCACCACTCCGTCGTTGTCCCCAGCTGGCTCGTCGTCCCACGCTCGTTGCGCCCCCACAGACGCGCAGGCCATGCTGCTTATGGCGCATGAGCTCTTGTGTTACTGCCCCATCGCCGACCTCTATGAGGAATGGCTCGCTCGCATCACCGAGCTCGTCAGCACCGCAGGGGACTCTCCCGTGCCGTCCCTCTCGTTGCCTCACCCTCTGCTAGGTACGGGCAACGTGGCTCATGGAGCGCCTCCACCACCTCGGCCCCAAGATGGCGCCCTAGCGCCAAGGCGCACGGCCCCCGGGCGTGACCCACCGTGTCCAGTGCCCGCGCGGGAAGGAGTAAGCTGTCAAGAAATCCCTCGGCCTCAAGAAGGCGCCCCCGTGCTTCCTGCACTAGCACGACAAGACCGCGTACTGCCTATGGCAGAGGTGCGCGAGTACAATCAAGAGCAAGCTCCGCGTCAGCAAAGGGCCCCGGTGACCACAGCAGGCTGCCGTGCGTTCACCCCCGAGCTGTGTAGCGTCGCCTAGCCCTGCAAGATCAAGCCGTACCTGCCTCCTTTCTATGACGGCACCCCCCACCACACGGAGTTCTTGCAGCTCTACGAGCTGAGCATCGTGGCGGCCAATGGCGACGAGAAAGTCATGGCGAATTGTTTCCCATGGCACTCAAGGATGGTGCCCGCTCGTGGCTCTTGAACCTGCCTCCCGGCTCGATCTCCTCCTGGGACGAGATGCGCAGTCGCTTCATTGCCAACTTCCAGGGCACTCGTGACCGCCCCCCGGCCATGGGTGACCTGTGCCACATCAAGTAGCAGCGTGGGGAGACCCTGCAGAAATACATCCAGTGCTTCAACAGCGTCCGCCTCAAGATCCCCAAGGTGACGGACGAGGCCATCATCTTAGCGTTCTCTGATGGCGTCCGTGACATAAACATGAAGGAGGAGCTCACCATCCACGAGGAGTTGTGCACATCCCTGGAGCTGTTCAACCTGGCGACCAAGTGTGCAAGAGCTGAAGAAGGAAGCCTCTCCCTCCTCGAGCTCCCGGCTGCCGACCCAGAAGAAAAGAAGACCAAGGCCAAGGATGTGAAGCGCAAGGGAGTAGCCGTACTCGCGGCAGAACCAGACACGAAGCGCGGCAGGGACTAGTCGGAGTCGTCCAAGGGCAACCGACCATTCTGCGGCTACCACAACCTCTACACCCACAACACCAATGATTGCCAGGAGCTCAGGGCCATTCGAGAAGGACGCTTCGATCGATGCCCCGAGCGTAACGACTAGGGCTACAACCGAGGAGGAGGATGTGGCGGAGGACGATGGGACGATCATGGCCCTCGTCAGGAGTGGCGTGACCGACCTCGTGAGGATCGCTGGCAGGACCAGCCTCGTGAGGGCACCTGGAGGGACCAGCCTTGCGAGGGCGCCTGGAGGGATCAGCCTCACGAGGACCACCCGCAGGGTAACGCAGGCCTTCCTCTGCTGCTGCCGCCGCCAAGAAGGAATGACGACCATCATCAGGACGAGGGGGCTAGGGGCTTCCAGGAGCCGCGTGCTATCGCTTGCATCTTCGACGGAGCTCAGGCCCCAGCCTCTCATCGTGTCTTCAAGCAGTTTGCTCGCGAGGTGAACGCAGCCCTCCCCAGGCTCGAGGCCACACGCCCGCTCAGGTGGTCCAAGTGCACCATCACCTTCAGCTTGGCAGATCAACTCAAGTGTGCAGCTACTGCTGGCGTTCTCCCGATGCTCTGCTCACCCGTCATCATCAACGTGCTAGTCACCAAGACCCTCATCGATGGTGGCACAGGGCTTAACATCTTGTTCGTTGAGATGTTCGACAACCTTCAAGTGCCATACGGTCAACTTCAGCCTACCAAGCCTTTATCAGGAGTTACCGATGGTTCCACCACCCCGATAGGGCAGGTCCGCCTCCCTGTCACCTTCGGACAGCGCGACAACTACCGCACCGAGCTCATCGACTTCGATGTCGTCCACATCCACCTACCGTACAACGCCATCCTCGGGTATCCAGCCCTGGCCAAGTTCATGGCAGTGACCCACCACGGCTACAACATCCTCAAGATGCCAGGAAGCGGCGGAATCATCACGGTCCCCTGCGGAGAGAGAGATGTGGTGTGCTCCCTTGAGCGTGCCTTCCAAGCCATGGCAATCGAGGACCCAGACAGCAGGGGCGAGAACCCTCCTGAGGCCATCCCCAAGTAGAAGAAGCAACCGCTCCGAGCAAGGCCTCAGGAGGTCGGCACCTCGGGTGGTGCCACATCAGGATCAGCACCCGTGCCTGGAGCGCCTCCCTCCATCGCATAGGAAGGCGCGCCTGGCGCCCTCCTCGGGCAAGGCTCGGGGGCCCTCTTCTCGAGGGCCTCAGACCTCGCCAACATCATGAGGGAGGCGCTCGGGCACCACTTGCAGGCGTGCTTCGCGACACATTTCCCTCAGGAAGGCACAAGGCGTGCAAAGCCCAACGTTCAGGAGTTCATTGTCAAGACCACTCAGGAGCTTCAGGAAGCGAGGGCCGTGCGTGGCGACCGCCACTTGCCCAGCGCGGCCCCCCACCTAGGCGAGGATGGTAGGCTATGCGTCTGCATCGACGTCCTAGGGCTCAACCGAGCCGCATCTCAGAAGCGCTTCTGGCCTTCGCGCGTGGGACGCTGCGAGGGTCTGCCGCACAGCTACGTTCGCATGCCTTTCGTCCTGCCGAACGCAGCTGCCACCCACCAGTGTCACATGCGGAGCATTCTAGCGGCTCAGGAGGAACCACATGGACCCCCAGAGCCTCCTGAGGCTCAGGGCACCGCTGGCTCGTGAGGGTCGGCTCCTTCACTGTGCATCTTCAGCTGCCCCAACACCCCCTCTACAACGGAACGAGGTGACATCTCCGAAGTTCATTTCAGCTGCGAGCGCCCTCAGGGATGCATCATTCCCAGGCCGCGTGGGTCCGTCCCCGCGGCATGTATCTCTTTTTATGTCTTTAGCTTACCTTGCTGGGGGCGCCCCTCGGGTTGCATCATCCCCAAGCCGCTTGGGTCTGACCCAGTGGCATGTATCCATCCTGCATTTACCTAAGCTGATTTGCCTTTCATGCCTAATCTACCTGAGATTATCACCTGCTCGATTTCCACCTACCACGGGTCCCTCCCTCTCTCATGCGATTCGCTTGCGCGTTAAAAGGGGGGCCCCTGAGCATCGCGACTCAGGAGCTCTTACTGGCTCTCCAGCCCTCACCCCCTGGCCTTGACCACGACAACGCAAACCGGCATACCAGCGGCGGCTGAGCATGCTCGAGGGCCGAGACCTGAGGACGCAGAGCTTTTATACCTAACCGTCTCGCAGGAACACATAGCTATCAAAGACCCAAGACCAGGTGCAACCCGCCTTGAGGTAGGGCCTCGTGAGTCCTGCGCTGGCTCGCGAGTGCCCAGATACACCTCGTCTAGCCCTGCAGTGCAAGCCACGTGTCAGGGCGGGGCTGTACACGCCCCGGGGGCTCTTCGCAGTAGGGAGCCCCCCTCCCATGCACCAGTGGAAGCACCATGCTCCGCGCTGGCTGATGCAACTGCCGAGGAGCGGCTATGCCCATACACATATGGGAGCGCTATGCTCCTTGCTAGTGATAAACAACTGAGGGCGTCCCCACGGCTCTATCAACCTCAGGGAGCCCCAGAGCTCAGTGTCTGACCTCATCGCAACACCTCCCCTCGGGAGCGTCGCGCGAGGGGGCTAGGCATGGGAGCTGCGCCCGGGTCACGCCCGAGCGTACGCCACCCAGCCAGGTCCTCCAGACCTGGTCGTCACGTGCCCCTCCCCGAGCGGAGCCAAGGTATGAAAGTCGTTTGAATGTCAAGGGGGACTCCTGAGCATCGCGACTCATGAGCCTAACTGGTCATGTAGCCCCTCACTCCTTGGTCCCGTCCTAGTGATCCGGTCGGGGCTAACAGGGGTTGAGGTATGCACGGGGCCAGGCTCTACCGATGTAGAACGCTAGATCTACCCCTGTGTTCCCTTCCTATAAGTTGTTTGCGCGTCAAGGGGGACTCCTGAGCATCGTGACTCAAGAGCCTAACTGGTCATGTAGCCCCTCACTCCTTGGCCCCATCCTGGTAATCCGGTCGGGGCCAATGGCGGCTGAGGTATGCGCGGGGCCGGGCCGTGCCGACGTAAAACGTAAAACAAATAGGAAGAAAACTGCAAAATCTTGAAGCAAATATTACAAACCATAATTGTCTTCACAATACCAGATGCAAGTTTAAATGCCTCCACGAGGCATGGTGCACATTGTAGGAATTAAGCATGAAAGAAGCCGCAAGTAAATCATCCTTGGACACCGCCGTTGCCCGCCAGGGACTCCACTCCCATGGTGGTATTGCCTTCACCTGTACCACCACCCGGGGCCGCAGGATCGGCAGCACCGCCTTCTATGGGCGCAGGAGCGAAGGTGCAGAACTTCCCCAGCAAGGCCTCCACCTGGCCCTTCACGGCTTCAGCAGCAGCGGCGTAGCACACGCTATCCACAAGCTCCAGCAGCTCGTCAAGATTGGCACCAGGGTCCTGGAGGTGGAGGTGGCTCAAGACGCACGTCAAAGCCGCGGAAGAAAGGACGCGAGCTTCTGCCTCTGCCATGAGGCTGACGCCGCTCACAACTTCCTCAAGTGCCTTGACCAAGTAAGGAAGCAGCTGGGCGGGGCCGTCCTCGTCGGTAGCCAGCGGCTTCCCTAGGACCTTCTCATAGAGTACCTTCAGCTCCACGCGAGACCTCTCCTCGAGGAGTGCGAAGGCCGCATGGTCCTCGGCCAGGATCTTGACCTTGGCGTCAAGCTCGGCCTTCTCCGCCCTCACCTTATTCTCCAGCGTTTCCAGCCGGCCGCGCTCAGTGGTTTGCGCCTCCGCCAACCGTGCTAGCTCAGTGTCGCGATCCCTGACGGTGTCCTCCCGAGCCTTCATCCTCTCCTCCTTCGCCCGGCAGTCACGAGCTTCTTCGGCGCGCTTGTCGCACAAATCCTTCAGCTCAGCCTCTAGTGCCTTGCAGCAGTCCTCGGCAGCCACGGCATCCCTCAGCGCCACCTCGCGAGCGGCTGCGGCATGGGTGGCAGCCTTCTTCTCCTTCTCGGAGGCCGCCGCGACCCGCCTTAGCGCCGCTCGGACAGAGGCGTCAGAGTGAAGCCAGCCGGAAACTAGATCCAGATGCTAGGCTACCAGATGGGAGTCGGTGCCCTGGAGGTCTTCTCGCAGCTGAGCCATCTCGGAAAGGGCATGTCCCAAGACATCGGAGGAGGTAGAAGGACCTGGAACCAGCGGCGCAACAGAAGAAGGAGGCGGCAGCGTAGCCATGGCTTCGGAGACTGGGGGGCTCCTGAGCCTTGGGTACCTCAGCAGCAGCATCGGGTAACAGCACCTCTGGAGCCAGCAGGACCATGGGGGCTGAATCTTCACGAGGATGCTCTCCCAGGCCTCGTGAGGATGACAGGGTAGGGGAGGTGCGAACACTTTTGCCTCCCCTCCCCACAGAAGAAGGTGCGGCCACGGCAGATGGATCGGCCCCAGACGGTGTCACCGCGTCCTCCTTCTTCTTTTTTGCCGCAGATAGCGGCCTAGCCAATCGATGGTGAACGTCAAGGACCAAAACATAATCAAGAACAAGATGGAACATGGACACTTACTGTTCTACCACGGTGTAGCCCACCTTCCTCTTGCTGAGCTTGAAGCCTGAGAGCCTCGTGGCCCGGCACGCAGCCGCAAGGGGTCCAGGAGCAGAAGAAGGTGCAGCAGAAGGGCTGGAGGCGGCTCCAGGCGGCGCTCGGGCAGAAGCAGCCTCTTGTGAGATCAGCGCCGACCTGCCCTTCGTCGGGATCACGGGCGGATCCTCCTTCTATTGGGTGGCATCGGCCTTGTCGTCGTCTGGCAAGGTGCAGAGGATGTCGGCCCTGCGCGAGGGGGAGGTCTCCCCTGTCCCCTCGAGGGTCGCCTCCGAGTCGCGCTCCTCGTCTTCCTCCTATCCTCCTCCTCCGAGGGAGTCACCCGAAGACACCTCCACTGGCACCGTCGCCCCCCGGACCACAATGGGCATCGACTGCACCAGGCCACGCCCATTGAAGGTGGGCATGGCGGCCACAACCTGCGCCCCGTCCTTACGAACGAACAAAGGAGTGAAGGCACTAGGCGGGTATTCTTGGTCATCCCTGACCAGGAGCCGGAGCACCGCAACCAGCTCTTCATCAGGCAAGGCTTCTGGGCTCAGGCGAAGCTTGTCGTCTGTGCCCCCAAGCATCCATAAGGGGCGCGAGCGCGCCTGAAGCGGAGCCACCTGCTGCATCAAGAACTCCCTCAGGAGCACAACCCCCGTCAGCTTCGCCGCCTTCGTGTTGCCCGGCTTCAGGTCGGCGTTCATCCTCTCTAGCACCAGCACTGCCCGATCATCAGTGAGCTTCGTGCGAGACCACCCTTTGTCAGGCTGGGGCACCTCCATTGGCAGCGCCAACCGGGGGTGGACACACTAAGCATCCATCATGACCCACTTGCTACGGAAGCCGTCGACCCTCTTCCCGGCCTTCAAAATTGCGTTGGCCTTGCCGTACGCGACGAAATTGGTGCACGCCCAGGTGTGATCGCAGTTGGTTCGGAGGAGGAAGAAGTGGCACAACAGAGCCATGGATGACATCACCCCAACATGCGCCTTGCAGTAGTAGGCAAAAATCGACAAGAGAAGAATGGAGTTGGGATGGAGATGAAGGGCCTGCAACCTGTAATGGCGGAGGACAGCGTAGAAGAAGTCGGAGAAGGGGGGAACTAGGCCTACGACGATGGCGTTCATGAAGAAGGGATAAAAGTGCTCCCCTAAGCCTCCGGCACGGCGGAGCCAGCCCGGAGTTTGGTCTTCACCTTCTCATTGCTCTCCCCCGCCATCAGCAGGCGCGTGGCGGCGAGATTCTTCTCCGGGAAGGTGGGCGCATCCAAGGCCGGCTCGTACCAGGCTGGCGCCGCGTCAACCTTTGCCTTCCGGGGCTCATTAGTTGCTCAAGGGGAAGGAGTGGAGCGAATCTAGAGATTTCGGAAGCGAGGAGCGAGGAAGGGGATCTGGAGCAAGACAAAGGAAAGCAATGAAGGCAAGCCTTGCCCGCGCCAGCCTTTTTGTCAGACGGGTAGTTGATGAGGTAGCGTGGGGAAGCGGAGATGCCCTTTTTACAATCTAACCGCAATAGAATTTATACCTTGAGAATTATACCTCGAGGAGTATGAGTGGCGGCTGCTCGCCATGCCCTATGCCAGGCAGGTGGTGGCGATCTAGTCGCCTTAGACCAAATGGCAAATATCAATACGTGTGTATCAAAACTATTAGTAGGTTGAGATGTGGTTTGTATGTTGGGCTTGTGCTTTTATCTCATAGGCATGCTGCAGTTTGGGTGATGCACACTGCATGGATTATGGTGATGCACTAGGCCTAAATCGGTGCTAAGCAGTACTATGAAAATGTTTGGGCCCTTATACATGTGCATCAGGGTAAGTACATTCGGCTCCGCCCCTAGGCACAACTCATAGTTACAAACAAAGATACTCAATCCAAAAATGCATAATAGAGATTGAGAATAACTCAACAAGCTTGCTTCAGCTAGTTTCATGGGAAGGATGTAGATATCTAAAAACTGAGAGCAAACCTTGGGCGGGAGCAGCAACACGTCAGGGTATGTAGCAGCCCGACAGAGGAGCGGCGGTCGGTAGTATAGATCGCTCGTCAAGGCACTAGGTGGAGTAAGTCTAGGCAGCAATACAACAGAGGGGCAGCAGCCGGATGATGCGTGAGTGGTCGGCGGCCTTCAGGTCGATGGGGAGCAGCGAGCAGGAATAGGGAACCATGGGGAGGGGGCGGGGGAGGGGAAGGCGTGAATGCTGGCGGCTTTTAGGTGGATAGGGAGTGGCGTCCTTGAGAGAGGAGAGCCGTGAGTGGTGGTAGCCGCTTTCGGGTCAATGGGGAGCAGCGAGGAGATGGAGGGAACTAGGGGAGCGGCGAGATGGAGCGCGCGGTGAGATTCAGAGGGCGGTGAGGCATCGCGTGGTGGCTGTGGATGGACGAGGGCGGTCGAGGACATGAACATCGGCGGCAGCAGCGGCAGTGGCGGCGAGGAATAGCGGCAGCAGCAGCGGCGGCGGCGGCGTGTGCGTGAGAGGCAGATTTGGGAGCGTTGCCACACCTAGCTTTTGGGGGTACTGGTTAGGCGGTGGAGAGGATAGCCACGTTTCTTCTTGATAATCAGGATATAGCCACTTAGAACACCCGCCCAAATTTTCGCCAGGAAGCTGGCCCGCTTCAATTTCCTTTCAGTTTTCAAGTGAGCGTGTAAATTTTCTCTAGAGCCTTCCCGACACACGACGTGTTGCTGGGCCGAAAACAAGCCCGCTTCAATTTTCGTTCAGTTTTCGACTGTGCGCGTACATTTTCTCTGGAGCCTTGCTGACGCACGACGTGTTGCTGGGCCGAAAACAAGCCTGCTTCAATTTTCGTTTCATTGTCAATTGGGCGCCTAGATTTTTATTTGGGCCTTAAATATTTGCCAACACATGTTGTGTTGCCTGTTTCCCTTATTGCCGTCACACACGCTGTCTCGCTGTACATACTTGCAGACACACTGTGTGCCTATACTTTTGCCAACACATTGTGTGTTTATATGTGGTGGCTTACCAACAGAGGGTCTGTTTGGATTTTTACCGACACACAGTATGTTGGCTTGTATAAAGATTATGAATCAATCATGAGGGCATCTTATGGATCTAGAAACAAATATGAAAACACTTAGATCCTTCGCATTATGCCTAGCTAGGGGCATAAAACGATAGCGCCTGTTGGGAGGCAACCCAATTAATAAAATTTATTTTTGTCTTTTTCTTTCTGTTCTTGAGTGTTTGCACAATTATGCTACTGTTATGATTGTGTCTTTTGTGTCTTAATTACTGTTTATACCAAGCAAAGCCTTTGGGATCATGTTCGGTGATAGTTGATTTGATCTTCTTGAAAAAGAGAAACTTTGGTGCTCCGAAAAATAATTTTCATAAATCACCAAAACCTGATTTTGCTCTGACTTTTCTACACAAGATTTATAGACAAATTTCCCATGTTATCCTAATTTTTCAGAATGTTTGGAGTTACAGAAGTATATGAAGTTTCCTGATTACTACAGACTGTTCTGTTTTATACAGATTCTGTTATCTTTGTGTTGTGTGCTTATTTCGATATGGCATGGAGATAATCTCCGCGAGCCATGTGGATGTGAAGAATAAAATCCTCAATCCAGACCGCAGGGTCTGTCATTTCGTCGTATCCCTCTATTTTTACGGGTTTAAACCCCTCTGGAAATTCATGATCCAGCACCTCATCGGTGAAGCGCAGGGGGTGTGTGGCAACCCTATATTTGGATGTGTCATGGCATGCTGTCAATGGTTGTTGTGTTCGGTGTGGATTCTGAGCTGGTATTTGATCAGTATGATCATTTTGGTGGATGTGATCGTGTGCCGGAGCACGCTTCCGAGATCCATAGATGGACCTGGTCATACCGGCTTTTTTCTCCAGGTGCTCACGTAAATCGCGTGCTGACTTGTGTGTGGCGTCATGAGCTGCCCTGTCGTGGCCACGGGGTGGTCGGTCCGGCAGATCGGCCATATTTTTTTTGGCGGAATGGGCTCTATAGCTTCGTCATCGAATTCGGGCAGCAGCATGCGCTTTGGGTAGCTCTTTGTGTGGTGATCGCCATCGTAGTTTTCTTCAGTGTCGAGCACTTTGTTCCATCTGCGGTTGAGCGTATCCTGCGCGGCCTTAAGCCTTTGCTTCTGCATCTTCAAGCTTCTCGCAGTGGTGATAAGCCTTCTTTGGAGGTTCTCTTGTTCCAATTGCCTTTCCGGGATGATGAGTGCATCATTATCCGGACTATTCTCCTCTCCGGAGACAGGTTTATGAGTTTTATCTCTGCCATCGCTATGATCGGACAGCGGCTCCGGACTATGTTCGTCGTCCCTTGGCTTATCCTGCTCCATCGTTGGGTCAATGGGATCATCGTTGCCTTTGTAGTCAACCAGGGTGTTATTCTTTCTTGCGTTGTTATCGCTGTTTTTACTGTGGCGGGGTTTAGAGCGGCGCCGACGTCGTCGCTTTGTTTGCTTCTCAAGAGGATTATCCTCAGTTGCATCCTTCCATTCCTCGTCGTTGTTTTCTTGGGGTGTGTGCACCATATATATGTGATGTGATGATGTGGATGTCCAATGCCCTATCGGCGGTGGTTCCTATTCTTCTCCTGCATCGTCGTCCATACCGTCGATGTCTTTGGAGTTAAAATCAAGCATGTCAGTTAAGTCGTTGATAGTGGCTATTAAGTGGGTGGTGGGTGGGGAACGAATTTCTTCGTCGCCTGCTTCCTACTTGGGCCGGATATAGTTCGGCTAAGATTCTCCTGACAGGGAGAGAGATTTTAATGAATTTAGCACGTCGCCCAAGGGCGAGTGCTAAAAATTATCTACAAAGGTAAACTCCATGATCGGTGCCCGATCATATTTGATAGGCATGGATGCACGCGGTTGGGAGCCTATAGTCGGAGACGAGTCCGAGGGTCCTATGACACAGATCTCTTTGGAGGTGAAGTATGTGTTTGGCTCTAGTGTCGATGAGTGTGCGGCCTTCGTGGCGGGGTCTATCCACCCGCCCTCGCATGGGGCGATCTGCTCCGGATCTATGGCCAGGGCAGCTGCAGGTGCGTTCTCCCAAACGTTGTCCGATGACAGATCTAAGTCATGTTCATCGTGATTGTATGTCGCGCCTTCATGGGCTCGAATCCGTCGAAGGTCAAGTCTCCGCGGATGTCGGCAGTGTAGTTCAAGCTTCCAAACCTGACCTGATGGCCAGGGGAGTAGCTATCGATCTGCTCCAGATGGCCAAGCGAGTTGGCCCGCAGTACGAAGCCGCCAAATACGAAGATCTGTCCGGGGAGGAAAACCTCGCCTTGGATCACATCGTCGGAGATGATTGAAGGAGCCATCAGGCCTTATCGTGACGACACAGTGAAACTCTCAATGAAGGCACCAATGTCGGTGTGAAAACCAGCGGATCTCGGGTAGGGGGTCCCGAACTGTGCATCTAAGGCTAATGGTAACAGGAGGTGGGGGACACAATGTTTACCCAGGTTCGGGCCCTCTCGATGGAGGTAATACCCTACTTCCTGTTTGACTGATCTTGATGATATGAGTATTACAAGAGTTGATCTACCAGGAGATCGTAGAGGCTAAACCCTAGGAGATAGCCTATGATTATGATTATTCTTTTCCTACGGACTAAACCCTCTGGTTTATATAGACACCGGAGAGGCTAGGGTTACATACAGTCGGTTAAAGAGAAGGAGATCTACATATCCGAATTGCCAAGCTTTCCTTCCATTCAAAGGAGAGTCCCACCCGAACACGGGACGAAGTCTTCAATCTTGTATCTTCATAGTCAGACAGCCCGGCCAAAGTATATAGTCCAGCTGTCCGAGGACCCCATAATCCAGGACTCCCTCACCGCTTAGCATGGAAGATATTGACTACCTCCTGTTGCTCTATGAACAATCCAGGAACACAAAAATGGATGTTTATTTGAAGTTTTTTAGAGGTGGCACATGCAAATTTACTTAGAGCGGCAAGGTAATACCGTATATAGGTAGATATATGGTGGAATGACTTGGGTTTTTGGATTTTGATGCACAAGAAGTTTTCCCTCTTAGTATAGGTGAAGGCCAGCAAATAGGTTGAGAAGCAGCCAGCTAGAGAGCGAAAACGGTCATGAACATGCATTATGCATAAGTAACACTGGATACTAGAATGAGTAGGATATAGACACTATGAACATAAATATCATAGAGGCTATGTTGGTTTTGATTCAACTACATGCATGAACATGTGCCAAGTCAAGCCACTCGAACATGTGCCATATCATACTACATCACAATCATTTTAACGCAATTTTGACATCTAAGATAAATCATTATCCACTCCTAGCTACTTAAGCATGGCATGAGAAACTATAATCTCTAATTGTCATTGCAAACATGTTTGATCATAGTAGGCCGAATCATGGATACTAGGTCAAACATACTTCCAAAGCCAGAACAAGTTGAGTTCATACCCGTTTCTCTCTGCCACAGCCAGTTCATCAAATATCATCATTATTGCCTTTCACTGGCACAACCAAATGATATGAAAATAATAATAGTGCAAGATTGCCATGGACTAAGCTGGAATCTGCAAACATTTTATTCAGAAGGGGAAGACAAGGTAAATCAGGCTCCTCATTAGATCAACAATAATGCATATGAGAGCCACTAAACATTTTCATCGTGGTCTTCTTCTTGGTATGACTCAATAAAAAGGACAAGAAATTGAGAAAAACACACTGATATATTTTTGGAGTTTTTAGTTTTTCCTGAACAAAGCAAACTAAAGGGAAACACAAAAACAAGAAAAACTATTTAAACAGGAGAGCTCCCAACAAGCAAAAGAAGAACAAGGAAATCTTTTTGGGTTTTCTTTTTAATACTACGGCTAACTAAACTAGAAAGAAAAACCGAAAAGAAGCAAGAATTTTTCTTGGTTTTCTCAAAGTTTTTCAAACACAAAAGAAGAAAGCAAGAAATAAATTTAGCATGGATAATACAATGAAAAAGTGTGGACACCAACAGATGGAATGAAGTGTGTGAAAATGAATGTAATGTTGGTGGAAATACGTACCCCCAAGCTTAGGCTTTTGTCCTAGATTGGTAATCACCACTCGTAGTAACCCTTGGGTCCCACGTTGAAGTGTTATGGAGTGGGCACCTGAGCGTCCCACTCCTGAGGCTCCTCCTCAGCCGCTGCCTGGTTGTTCCGGTAGGCTACAATGTCCTCTAGCATGATCTTGTATCCGCCCCTGGCAATAGAATCAAATAGAGTACGTGAAGGCAATGGGATAGTAGCACGGGTATTCTCACTGTAAACCAGGTTGTAAGGAATATATATTAATAATAGTGTTCTCGCCATGAATAAATTGATGAGCTGCCTTAGCCTGCTGATTGAAATAAACCTTGGTTAAATGATAATCATGCTAGCGAATCTGAATGTTAAAATGACTCGCTAAACGAGTCGCATAAATACCGACATGAATTTTACCCTTGGATCTATTAAGGTGCAGGTGACGTGCAATGATAGCCCCAAGGCTATAGCTATTATCGCCGTAAAGTGCACGATGTAAGACAACGAAGTTGGGGGCACTAAGTGCACCAACCTTATCTCTAGCAAGTAAACACTTTGCAATGAATAGAGCGAAATAATGCACAGAAGGAAATTGCAAGCTAATGGCTATAACACTCGACACCCCTCTCTCGTCTCCCACGAACAGAGTGCGATGGAAATTGTCATACTCTGCAGGTCTAGGCTCTCTTATTTCCCCGTCAGAAGGGATCAAGCATATGTCACCAAATTCAGTAAGTGATATCTGACGGGTTTCAGCATATACACTAAACTGCACCTTAGGGGGGTTATTCCTACTCAGAAAATGAAAGCTTTGCACAAAGGAATTTGTAAGGAGATGGTATTGTTCACATTCAGCTGGGATGAAGTCGGTGAGACTAGCATTAGCAGCAAATTGTGCAAACTCTTGATAGATCCCGACTCCATCCATGAAGGGGTTATGTGGCCATTCACACGCCGGACCTCCGTCGTTCTCCGAGTACAAAGATCATTGTGCGATAACTCCCCAATGACTCCCTTGGAGCTCTTCTTGGAAGCATACTTCCTAAAGAAGCTCATCTTATTGCTATGAACAAAATTCTGACAATTTCAGTGTATAAAAGTTTGCCAACAAAACTTCACAAGATTGATAGCAACTAATCATAGGGATGTATAGAGGCCATACTGAGCATTCAAACTACTTAGAACTCTAAAAATTCAACATGCAAGCTCATCTACAACAGCACCAAGAGTAGCTAATTATTCAAAATATAATCCACTAAAGAAAAAACTAATTGGACCAATGGAGGAGTGACATACCAAGTAGCATACACACTAAGAAATAGATGCGGTTGTTAAAGATATGCCACCCGATCGGGTGCCCGGGCCGGATGGTTTCAACAGTGCATTCATAAAAGCTTGCTGGCCAATTATAAAACACTATTTCTACCTCCTCTACAAAGAATTCCATAGAGGGAACCTGAACCTGGAGAGCCTTAACTATGGATACATCACCCTCATGCCTAAGACTAATGCGCTAGTAACAGCCAATGGTTTCCGCCCCATTACGCTCCTCAATTGCTGTCTTAAACTCGTAACCAAAATCCTAGCCAATCGTCTTCAGAAAACTATTCTGCAGATAGTACATCACAACCAGTATGGATTCCCTCGGGGATGCGCCATTCACGACTGCCTCGCCTGGGCATTTGAACATATTCATCAGTGCCAAGCGTCCAGAATAGAGATTGTAATGCTAAAAGTAGACTTCGCCAAGGCCTTTGACACGATCCAACACCCTGCAATGATGCTAATTATGCAAAAGACGGGCTTCCCGCCTCAATGGTTAACTTGGATGGAAAGCATATTCTCAACAGGGAAATCTTCAATCCTACTCAATGGGGTCCCGGGCCGACTGTTTCTTTGCAAATGCGTAGCACGGCAAGGCGACCTGCTGTCTCCTCTGATCTTCGTATTAGCGGTAGACATGCTTCAGTCTGCTCTTAATGAAGCCCTCGATCTCCAGACCATCCAACACCCTATACCATCAAAAGGAGATGCACAATACACGGTTATCCAATACGTAGATGATACAATCATTGTACTACCTTCTTGCCTAACCCAAGCTGCCAAGATTAAGCAGATCCTGGAAGATTATGCCACCTCGGTAGGACTCAAAATAATTTTCCACAAATCAACTTCCGTGCCTATTAACACACCACAAGACAAATGTGATGCACTTGCCACGCTGTTCGGATGCACCCAAGCAAGCATTCCCTTCACCTACCCGGGATTTCCCCTCAGCACCACTCGTCCTTGGTCCTGGACTTGACACCCCTTATTTGCAAAGCAGAAAGGAAAATTACTGCCGCTATGTCCCTCATGTCCCATGCTGGCAGACTGGCACTGCTCAGATCCCTTATCACCTCCCTGGCCACTTTTCTGATGGGCACCCTGAGACTCGCCCCCCCAAAAAGATCATTGCCCAACTGAATAAAATTAAGCGACATTACCTCTGGAACAAGAAAACTGTAGACGGGGAGAAATGCAATTCCTTGGCAGCATCGACAATGGTCTGCCGCCCCAAGAGAAGTGGAGGACATGGTATTCTTGATTTACATGTACGAAATGATGCTCTATTGCTAAAACTCCTCCATAAGTTCTATAATCGTCACGATATACCATGGGTGAACCTTATTTGTAACACATACTATTCCGAGGCTGTACTGCACGCCATAAAAGCTTGCGGCTCCTTCTTGTGGAGGGATCTCTTTCAGCTAATGCCAGTCTATCGCAGTGTGACCCAAACCCAAGTGCACAATGGCAACACGGCCCTGTTCTATAAAGACAACTAGAACTGCTCTACATATGAAGAAAAATATCCAAGAGAATATTCATATCGCAGATATGAAGATATCTCGGTCCAAGGTTTCCTCAGTATAAACAACTTGGCTGCGACCTTTCACATCCCACTATCCATGCAAGCCCACGATGAGCTGAGACAGATCCAATGAGAGGTGTCCGATGTAGATTTATCAGACGAGAAAGACATGTGGACCTGCTGTTGGGGTGCGAACAACTTCAAAACCACAGCGTATTATAGCGATTATTTCAGAGAGGTAATTGCCCATGCAGCTTTCAAATGGCCGTGGAAATCTAAATGTACGACCAAGATTAAAGTCTTCGGATGGCTACAACTGTATCACCGACTCAACTCCAGGAACATGTTGAAGAGGAGACACTATAACATAGGTGACAATCTTGACTGCCTCCTATGTGGACAAAACATTGAGGAAATGGTGGACCATCTCTTCTTCCATTACACTTTTAGCCAAACTTGGTTGTGTCTCCTAAACATCACGTGGAGCGGTCACCAACATCGACTCCAACTCATTGAGCATATGAAAGAAAGACATCAGAAGAAAATGATCATGGAGATCTTCTTGGTGGCAGCTTGGAGCCAATGGAAAGAACGTAACAATAATGACTTCAGACAAGTGCTGCCCACCATTGCTTCCCGGAAAAGCAGATTCAAGAATGGCTTTCAAAATCTCATCCATAGACTCCCTGCTCACAAAAGATAGTTTTCCCATGATATTCTTGAGGCGGTACACTAAACCAGCCCCTAGTGGAGCCCATGGTGGAGCCCTTGGTGGAGCACCTTTCCTTTGTATATTTCACTAGATAAATACATTCTCCCCCATCCCCTTTTGTATATATGTAATACTCAATTGGTTTAAAAGCAATATACAAGCAGTAGGAGCCTTTCCTATTGTCCTAAACTTTAAAAAACTACCAAGTAGCAATCCCCCAAAACAGTTTCAGAAACGGTGCTTCGAGCAAAGAGATCGAAATCTGCGGGTTTGAGAGCTAGAACAAGAGAGAGAGAGAGAGAGAGAGAGAGAGAGCAATGGTGATTTTTTCGGGGGGTAGGTCATGACATGGGCTAAAGAGATAAGTGAGGGGGCCCGCATGGGGACCGCAATCCACCAGGGCGCACCTAGGGCTGTTGTCGCCCCCAGGTGGGTTGTGCCCACCTGGTGCACCCCCCCTCTGATGTTATTTGCATAAAAAATTCTTAAATATTCAAAAAAAATCATATGAAATTTTCAAGGCATTCTTAGAACTTTTAGTTTTGGGGCATTTTTTATTGCTCAAGAAATTCAGAAAATAGACAAAACATGGCATTTTATTTTGTTTAACTAAGAAAAACAGTAGATAAAAGTTGGGAGTAGAAGGTTGTGCTTACAAAATTCATCAACCTCATACCTCTCAAAAATGATCCATTAATAAGGTTGATCAAGTCTTATTAACAACCACTTCCGACTAACATGACATCAAAGATCTTTCGTAAAACACTAAGTTACCTCAACGGGGATATGCATGTCCCCAATAATAAGCATTTCATATTCCTTTTTGGCAGTAGGTAGAGGTAGTTGAAAACATCCAATAGTGAGTGTCGAAGATTTTTCAATAACATTAATACCATTCACTTGGAATTGTTTCTTCGGAAAGTGCACCATGTGCTCATTAGCATTGATATGAAAAGTGACCTTTCTTTTATTGCAATCAATAACAGCCCCTTCAGTGTTCAAGAAGGGTCTACCAAGGATAATCGATATGTTGTCGTCCTCGGGCATCTCAAGTATAACAATGTCAGTTAAGATAGTAACATTTGCAACAACAACGGGCACATCCTCACAAATACCGATAGGTATGGCAGTTGATTTGTCAGCCATTTGCAAAGATATTCTAGTAGGTGTGTGTTTATTCAAATCAAGTCTTTTATATAAAGAGAAGGGCATAACACTAACAACAGCTCCTAAATCACACAAAGCTGTTTTGACATAATTTATTTTTATGGTGCAAGGTATAGTTGGTATTCCCGGATCTCCATGTTTCTTAGGTACCCCATCCTTAAAATAATAATTAGCAAGAATAGTGGAGATTTCAGCTTCTGCTATTTTTCTTCTATTAGAGATGACGTATTTCATATATTCTGCATAAGGGGCCATCTTTAATATATTAGTCAAACGAGTGCACAAAAAGACTCGCCTAAGCATTTCAGCAAATCGTTCAAATTCTTCATCGTCTTTCTTCTTAGTTGATTTAGTCGGAAAGGTCACGGGTTTTTGAACCCATGGTTCTCTTTCTTTTCCATGTTTTCTTGCAATGAACTCTCTTGTATCATATCTATTATTTTTAGTTTGTGGGTTATCAAGATCAACAACTGCTTCTATCTCAACATCATTATCTGGTTGTTTATCATTGTCTGGTTGAGTGTCCTCACGAACATCATCATTATCTTTTCATTATCACTAGGGGAATGTGCATTACCAGATTGAGTTTCAGCATCAGAGATAGAAACATCATTATCATTATCAGGAGGTTTTTCTATTCCAGGTTCATTGGAGGCATGCAAAGTCCTATTATTTTTCTTTTTCTTCTTCTTTTTAGATGGACTAGGTGCATCAGTATTAATCCTTTGAGAGTCTTTTTTAATTCTTTTAGGGTGACCCTCAGGATAGAGTGGTACCTGAGTCATTCTACCTCCTCTAGTTACTACTCTAATAGCATGATCATTGATAATATTATTCATTTCATCAAGCAGTTCTCTTTGAGATTTAGCAACTTGTTCTAACTGAGTATGAAGCATCGAAGCATGTTTTCCTACACCTATAACATCATTCAAGATTCTAAATAACAAGTCACTGAAGCAAGCAATCATATCAGAATTATATTTCAGTTCTTTCATAACATTTTCATCACAACGATCTTGCTTTCTAATGTAATTATCAAACTCATAAAGGCATTGACTAGGATGCATATTATAAGGGTTGTCCCTTTCATCAAATTTCATTAAGTAGTTTATCTCTACCACCTTGGGTGGTGGTGTGTCAAGTCCATGTATTTCTTCAATAGGTGGTAAATTTTGAACATCCTCTGCTTTAATACCTTTTTCCTTCATACTTTCCTTTGCCTCTTACATATCTTCAGGACTGAGATATAAGATACCCCTCTTCTTCAGAGTGGCTTATGCGGTGGTTCAGGAAGATTCCAATCATCATAATTTTTAAATATATTAATCAATAATTCGTCAGCCTGTCCAATAGTTTGTTCTCTGGAAACACTACCATAACAACTATCTAGGAAGTCCCTAGAAGCATCAATTAGTCCATTATAAAAGATATCAAGTATTTCATTTTTCTCAAGAGGATGATCAGGCAAAGCATTAAGCAATTGGAGAAGCCTCCCCCAAACTTGTGGGAGACTCTCTTCTTCAATTTGCACAAAGTTAAATATTTCCTGTAAGGCAACTTGTTTCTTATGAGTAGGAAAATATTTTTCAGAGAAGTAGTAAATCATATCCTGGGGCAAGAGTATTGTACCATATCTTATCATCACTCTTTAATAAGAATGGAAATAATTTGAGGATACAATAGTAGCGTATCTTCTCATCATGAGCAAATAGGGTGGCTATAACATTTAATTTAGTAAGGTGTGCCATATCAATTTCAGTTTCATAACCATGGAAAGAATCAGATTCAACCAACATAATTAACTCTGGGTCGAAAGAGAATTCATAATCCTTATCATCACCAAAGATGGGCGAAGTAGCAAACTTAGGATCACATTTCATTCTAGCATTCATAGAATTCTCTTTCAGTTTGCATAATAATTTCTTAAGATCATCTCTATCATGGCAAGAAAGAAAATTTCTAGTTGTCTCCTCATCGATAACATAATCTTCAGGTATCTTAGGCATTTCATATCCAGGAGGGCTAGGTTTAATAGGTGTTTCAAGATTTTCAGTCTCAAGTATTTCATCAGTTTCAATGATCTCATCAATTTCAACATTCTCAATATCTTTAGCTCTAGCAATTTGTTCATCAAGAAAATCACCTAGTGGCACACTATCATCATGCAAGGTACTAACATCATCATGAGTAGCATTCATAGAAGTAGCATCATCAACAACTTGTGACATATCAGGATTAAGAGCATGTGGTGGTGGTGCAAGTCTACTCAAAATGGAGGGTGAATCAAGTACAGAGTGTGATGGCAGTTTCTTACCTCCCCTCGTCCTAGAGGGAACGATCTTGGTTTTGGTATCCTTCAGATTCTTCATAGTGATAAATAGATAATAATCCCAAGCGACTCAACAAATATAGCTATGTTCCACAACACCGGCACCAGAAAAAGGTCTTGAAACCCACATGTATAGGGGATCGCAACAGTTTTTGAGGGTAGAGTATTCAACCCAAATTTATTTATTCGACAAAAGGGGAGCCAAAGAATATTTGCAAGTATTAGCAGATGAGTTGTCAATTCAACCACACCTGGAGATTAATTATCTGCAGCAATATGAACAGTAACATGGTAATATGATAGTTTTGATAGAAGTGATAATAGTAACAGTAATAGTAAGAGTGATAAGAATGATTTTGGAGCAAGTGTAACAGTAATAGTAACTTAGCAAGATCAATATATAGGAAAATCGTAGGCATTGGATCGGTGAATTCGTTGGATGATATTCGTCATATAACAGTCATAACCTAGGGCGATACAAAACTAGTTCCAGTTCATAAATATAATGTAGGCATGTATTCCGTAAATTCTGATACGTGCTTATGGAAAGAACATGCATGACATCTTTTGTGCTACCCTCTGTTGGTGTACAAAAGTAGGGGCTCTCCTTTTGACCCCTTTACTTGTGCACGGGCAGTCAGAGCCATGCGCCATGGCCGCACATAGCAGGGCAAAGGAGGGGAGCCGGAGAGAAGCCAAAGGCACAAGACAATTAGCGCAACGCCAAAGACCGAGACCACAGAGGGCAGATGGGCGAAGGAGGTTTCCCCGGCAAGACCCTTGACAGGGCGGATCGCCCGCACCAGCGGGGTGAGCCACCCTCGAACCCACGGTCTCCAACACCGTCAACTACGTTGGGCCAGGGCTTGGGAGGCACCTCCATGGTGGCATGCAGATCTTTGTGAAGACAAAGAATATTAAGATCAGTTCAGGATTGGAAGGCAACAATCCTCGACAAGATTCTTGCCGAGGAAACCCGCAAGACCCCCGGCAAGATCCTTGCCAGGGACGACAGCACGCCATGGCAAGACCATTGCTGGGCCACCCGGCAAGGCCCGTGCCAAGGGCGTCAGCGAGGCCATTGCCAGGCCCGCACGAACCAAGTTTGCACCGCCGTTCACATGCTGCTGCCAGCCCAACCAGCTCGGTAGGCACCTGCGTGGCAACATGCAGCTTCTAGGCCAACTCAGCACACGCATGTGTGGCGGCATGCACATCTTCGTGGAGGCCCACCACCACACCACCTCAGCTGCTTGTCTGCCTACAGGGCGCCGCATGCATCACTGGCCAGGGCGCGTGTCGAAGCGAGGAGGAGCAGCGACAGACGGGATGGGCCTCGCTCTCGTCCCCGATAAAGCAAGAGGACACCTAAGCTACGCATTAAATGCGTCCTGTCCTGTAATACGAGTGATAAGCTCATAGCACTGTAGGCCTTTCCACCTCCTATGTGCCACTGTGGCAACCCCTTTCGACTATAAAAGGTGGCCCATGGCGTACTGGAGAGGGATTCGGATCATTTGAACCACGCAGCCACCGTAGCTAGTTCAGGAGCTCAAGAACACTCAATACATCCACCAAAGCAGGACTAGGGTTTTACGCATCCTCGCGGCCCGAACCTGGGTAAACGATCCTTGTGCTAACTGCTAATCCTGCTCTTCACACAACCCCGTGCCCCGCAACCGTAGAAGGGATCCTCGTGATCCCATAGGTGTTGTTTCCCACCGACATCTTTCGCGCGCCAGGTAGGGGAGCAATTGTAAGAATCTGGTTTAACACCCGGCCTAGCGGTTTCCTGCGGCTGTGGTCGCCGGAGGAGAAGGCGGCCAAGAGAGCGGCGCTGCCTACGAGCATGAAGGATGCTAGGGCAGCGACGAGAAAGCTAAGTCATGCCAAACTTTAAACTTTTCTCCTTAATATAAGGTTATCGTCCTCGGAGATTCTGCCTATGTATGGAAAAACTGTACGCAAAGGGGCCCTCCCACAATTGGCAACACCCTTGTTCTGTTCCAAGTCCGCTCAATAGCTCAAGCGGCCGCGTCGAGAGCGGCAGGGTAGCCTTCCGCAATTAGCAACACTCTCGACTCTGACTCGAGTCAAGCTCGACAGTTCGAGTAGCCGCGTTAAGGGTGGTAAGGTGGTTCGCCTGGCAGCAAGCATACCTCGCAGGCCAATGGGGATTCGTCCTCAAGACGCTGCTCTGGGTTTACGTGCCGGCAAGCCTACCCAGTTAGCGTAGGGTGGACAAACAAAGGAAAAACGAACAGGAAAATAACATGCATAATGTCAGAAGTACTGTAGAGTTATATTACAGAAATTGTCGCCGCGGTTCTAACTAAAGATAGCAATTGTCTTGGTCATGAACCTGCAGCGGCGATAAGAAACGGGGTGCCTCCCGTCGCTGGCCCTCCAACCTCTTGATTCCGTAGATGCGGCTGATGATGGGCTTGATATGCTCCTTGAGCACCACGATGTCCGCATCCTTCAAGTCGAGGCCAGGATGCCAGTGCGCTATCTTGGCAAGCACCTTGGCCATGGCGCCTCGGCAGAGCATCCGGGACTCCTCGGCCAAGGAGGCCGCCCCGGTTGGAGTGAAGCCGCTCCAGGGTGCCGACGACCCTCTCAAAGAACAGGGTCAGGTTGGCGTTGGGGCTCAGGCTCGTCTCTGGGGCGTGCCTCACGTCCGACATTCCCATGGTGGCCAGCTGCGTGGCGGCCGAGTTCGCAACGACGGCGAGGCATCCGAGCCAACGCTTCTCGCCCTCCACGTGGTCGTTAAGGTTGGAGGCCTCATTCCTCTGCAGCTTCTTCTCGGTCTCCAGATCCTTGGTTAGGGTCCCCTCTCAGGCCTTGGCCTCCAACAACATCTTCTCGAGATCTTCCAGCTTCAGCCTGAGGTCTCTGATGGAGTTGTTGGCCTCGGAGAGCTCCCCGGCCCTGCCAATGGCTGCGCCATGCGCCTCCGCCAGGGCACTGTTGAGCGTGTCCTTCTCCTTGGACAGCTTCAGAGTTTGCTCCTTCAGCTCATCCCGCTCCACCTCTAGCTCCTTCACCTTGCCGACATGACACTACTAGGGAAAAGCCTATACACAGAATCTTACCAGCAGCGCTCCACAAAATACCACGCTGCTACTACTTAGCAGTAGCGCGTGTTAGAGAAACGCGTTGCTGACAGGAAAATAGCAGTAGCGCGTCCACCACAAACCGTGCTACTGCTATAATTGCCATGACCTCGCCCCCCCGCTAGTTATAGCAGTAGCGCACTATACTAAATCGCGCTACTGCTATAGAAGTTAGCAGCAGCGCGCTTATAGGAAAACCGCTACTGCTAAGATCAGCCCACAAGTTTAGTCCCACCTCGCTCCGTGAACAGGGTGTTTACCACCTTAAATATATTATTTCTGAAACTACCACAACCAGTTGGTCTTCACTGAACTCTATGTGTAAAATTTGTGGACGCAATATGAGTCCTCTCCGGTTCCTGCCGGATAGGACTCATATTGACAATTCAGATTGTACACAAAAAGATCATTGATGGCCAATGTATTTTTGCATTGACGTATTTTTTGTATAGTTACACATAGCAGTAGCGGTTTATGTGCAAAGCGCTACTGCTATTCAGATTAGCTGTAGCATGTTTTGGCAAATGCGCTACAACTATCCCTACCTTATCCCCAGGCGCACGACCGGCCCTCACTCACACTCTCACTCTCGCCCCCCGTGCCGATAACCGTCGTTGTGCGTCGCCGCCGCCGCTGCCGCCTTCGTCCGTCCGCCGTCGAGGTACTCCCCTCCTTCCGTCCCTCCTCCCTCCTCCTCGCACATCCTCCCTCCGCCTGCGGCCGCCCCTCCCTCCTCCGCCGCTGCCCTCCTCCCTCCGCCTGCGGCCGCCACTCCTCCCTCCTCCGCCGGCAGCCCTCCTCCCACCGCCCTCGACCTCGCCGCCCCTAGCTACCTCTCCGTCGCCCCCCACCCCCTGCCACTAGTTAGTACTAGATTTAGTAGTTGTAGATGTTAATTTAGGGTTCATAGCTAGTAGTAGATGTTGCTTAGTTAGTACTAGATTTTTAGTAGTAGTAGATGTTAATTACTAGTAGTGACGGTACTAGTTAACTAGATGTTGCTTAGTTAGTACTAGATTTTTAGTTGTAGTTGAACTAGTTTACTAAGTAAATTAATATAACTAGTTGAACTACTTTATTTTTAGAAAGAACTAGTTTTTTTCTATTTATAGTAAGTTTATATTTAGTAAGAACTAGTTGAATTAATAAAATTAGTTGAACAAGTCATATTTGTTGTTATTTTTTAGTTTAAGCAATTATTCGGGATGTATTAGTGATAACTTATATGGTTTCTCAGGTGACCACCGTCGTCCCCGTCACCGAACCCCTCCGACATCCCCACTGTCATCCCCGTCACCGACCCCCTCCGACATCCCCGCCGTCGTCCCAGTCACCGACCACCTCCGACATCGAGGTGAGACCAGCCAAATATCCTTGTATATCTTGTGTTGTTGCTCAAATAGGATATGTCGTTGCCCTATGTTTTGCCAGAGTGTTGATTAATTTCCGTTCCGGCAAATTTTAGGCGCTCGATATGTCCTTTTTTAGCAAAGGTCATGCCGGATTTTTTCGTGAATTCTGGCATGACTTGTGCTAGAATATGTACAAGTTTAATCTTTGAATTATGAACGTAGGAAATGTCGTACTAGGATAACGACAGTCTCCCGGGGGAGTGTAGCTGGTGCCACGATGATCGAGGTATGTGCAACAGGTTCGTTTAGCTGGACGAAGATCGGCGCTTCAGCATTAAGCTCGAGGAGACCTTCGATTGTGAAACGGTACGCAACAACGACATGTGTTTTTTTCGTAATTAAGCATGACTTCAACTATTTCAACGTCTAATTTTCATATTTTACAATTCGACTAGCTTATCCCATACCATGCAAGACGCTATGTCTTGGAGAGGATGGGTTTTGAAGACCATGAAAATTTTGAAACAAAGAAAATACAGCTAAGGACCGATCATGATATGGATTTTGAAGTAAATCTATGCAATGCTCAGAGCGTAACCCATTTTGGTTGCCAAAATTGGGAAGCACTTTGAAAAATGTATGGTTTTTATTAGGGTATGATTGTCACCATGGATCTTGGTGATCCTGACATCGAGCAAGACAATATGGACATTTGGGTCCTTATTGATACGCTTCCGATTGTACCGCTATGTGAGTTTCTCAAACATAGTTATTAACTAATTTATATTGTTTATTTCAAAAATTTTGATAGCTTATTTCCATTGACAGCTTATTTTGATTCTTCAAAGACTGTGCGGAAGATGGTAGATAATACCCACTACACCGATGGCACCGAATTAACATATAAGGAGAAAAATCATCTGATCGCATTTTGTACTCTTCTTGAGAATTACAATAACTATTATCGAACTCCTCCAAATTATGGTGAATACGTGCCACTAGTGCATGTGTTGAACCACGGTAACTTCTCTGGAGATACCCTGGTAAGAGTTTTTACTATTACGACATCCGTGCATCTTTTGCATACTTCTAAAACTAGTACATCATTGCTAACCACGAAGTTATTATTACGTTTTTCAACAGAAACTCCCGATGGATTGTGTGCCTCATCTGATGTCTCTGAATGGTCGCCTCTCAGTTCTGAACATAATGCCAGGTAAATCTAGGGAGCTCACCTGTGCATATCGGATTTCTAAAACAAGTGAACACATGATCATCAAAGAATGGAAGAAATGTATGGACATTCGCAAGGAGGTTCTTGGAAGTAACATTCAGCAAAAGGCAAGAATTGGAGACAGGCTAATCTCCATTCTCCATAATTGAGAGTTAGGGGCTATCTTGTTTTTTTTGCTATTTTACCTTAGAAAATGTAGTAGGTCTTAATCGAATGTAGTAGATCCTATGAGGTACAATATGTTTATTATGTGGTAATGTGTTAGAGTTGATAATGAGTTGTACTTGTGATTACGACTAGTGACCAATTTGCTATGTGATGTCATGGATGAAAACGATGATCTTGAGGAGGTGTTATATGACAATGATGTATTATGATGATAAGTTGTTAATGATACGATGATGATGATGATATTATTATATCATTGGGTGAAAGAACCGCGGATTAGTTTCAAGTGGATGGACATCCACTTTAAACTAGTCCACGGTTCTTTCACCCCGTGATGTAATAACTCATTATGATGTAAAAACAATCTCTAAATTCCTGTTGTATGAAAACTTGTGTAAAGGTGTATGAATACAACATGAAATAAAAAAGAAATAAAATACTAAATAGTAGTAGTAGCGCGGGAAAGGAGAAGCGCTACTACTAATTACCAGTAGCGCGGTCCTGAAGAAGCGCTACTACTAAGTCAATTTAGCACTAGCGTGGATCTAGGCGCGCTATTGCTAAGCATTAGCTGTAGCGCCTTATCAGTAGCGCTCCTGCCTGCGCTACTGATAGGCCTAAAACCCGCGCTGCTGCTAGGCTTTTCCCTAGTAGTGTGAACCAGATCCTGGGCATCGAGTGCCTCCCTGTGCCTCTGCTCCAGCTCTCGGGTCCGCTATGTGGCGAGCTTGTCCACCTCTTCATCCTTGCCGTGGAGCGTGGCGGCAAATTTCTCCTCGCGCGCGGCAAGGTCCTCCTCCTAGGAGTTTAGTGCGGCTTCGTGCTGGGTCCGGGTGGCTTCGGCGGCGGCGGTCAAGTTCCTCGCCGTCTCTTGGGCCTTCTCTACGTCGGTCAGCTTCATGGTAAGCTCCACGTCATGCTTGGCCAGCTCGCCCTGGGTGGCCTTCAGCTCGTCTTGAGCCTGGCGGAACCAGTCTTGCGCCTCGGTGATGCGGCCCTAGAGGTCCGCCTCCGCCTTCTCCGCCATCGCTGTCCTGGATGGCCTTGTTCAAGCTGGCGCGGTGGAGCGCCTGGAGCTTCCGGAAGCTGGCGCCCATGGCCTGGAGCAGCCGCTCCTCCTGGGAGCCGTCGCCACCAACGCTCGGCTCATCGACGACCTCGAGCCCGACGGCGGCAAGCACTTTGTCGTCAAACACCTCCCCCTCAATGGGAGCCCTGGTGCTCGACGTGCCTGGGAGGTGGACACCTCCCCCTCAGGTACCTGCCGGAGGCGGAGGCAGCGGAGGAGGAGGGCTGGTCGTTAACCACCTCCTCCTCGGCAGCGGCCTTGCCGGCCTCCCTGGCGGGCCCCTTGGCGGCGTCCTCAGCAGCGCCCTTGGCGCTCTCCTCGTTGGCGATCTTCTTGGGCTACGTTGCGGCGTCCTTGGCGACATCCTCGATGACAGTATCGATGTCCTCTAGGTCCGTCCAGGGGAAGTCTGAATGCCAAGAAGGGGACAGGACGGGGCCAAGATCAAAAGCCAGTAAAAAAGAAGAAAGAAAGAACGCAAGCAGAAACGGAAAGCAAGTGGCTTACCCGCGCCAAGCTAAGAAGCAGAAGTCCTCTCTCCGCCAAGGTCCGGCGCCGAGGCGAAGCCACCGGTGCCCGCGTTCTCCTCCTCCTCCTCCGTGTGCATGGGCGGTGCTTGGTGCCCTTGCCAGGGACGCCCCTCGGGGCAGCGTGGTTGATGGGGGCGACACATTGGGAGAAGCCCTCTTTGGCTCCCCTTGCTGCTGCTCCCCCCTACATCCACAACATGGTCAATACCAAAGTATCATACCCCTAGCGCACATCGACGAAGGACGTGTGATCGACTCACGCTGGGGGCCGAGCCGAGGGCTGCTGTCCGGGCTGCTCAGCACCATGAGTGGCGTGCTGGAGATGCCTGCCGGGGGCTGGCCGCGCGTAGAAATCCTGGCCCTCTTAGCCCTTTGGGCCAGCGTATCCACGTCCCTGCGGGATGAAGATGATTCAGAATAGGCGGCACCATTTGAGTAAATGGAGAAAACAAAAAAAGAAAAGAAGGGGGAAAGAAGAACTTAATCTTCCTCCTCCTGCTTCGTCTTCTTCATGGAGTCGAGCTTCATCACGATCAGCGCGTCCTCGAGTTCTATCTGTCGCGTCTCCGACCGAATCGTCTTGTCCTACGGGACCTAGGTGAGCAGCCACGTCTCTCAGCCCTTTTATCTGCCTCGTTCGCATCCTCTAGTTGTCGATCTGTTCACACGAAATCCCTGGCCACCGTGCTTCACCCTGGACGCGCCGAACCCTCTGCTTCCACCGCTCTGCCGCGTACGTCCACGCCACGAGCATGCACAATATGCCCATGTAGCATCTACCCCCTGTTCTCGCACGCCCGTGGCTTGCCCTGCTTCTCACCCCGTGCCGCCAAGCCGCTGCCGTCGTTCGCCGAGCCATGCCGTGCCTGGCTCGAGTGCGAGCTCGAACTCGAGTAACCCCACGCGCACCCTAGCATGTTTCCGCATGCCCGCCGCTGTAGCTCCTGCCTCGCCATGCATCGCCACCATGGCCGCGAGCATCAAGCTCACGCGCCCCACCGCGGCACCCCGTCATTGGTGAGGAATCCGTTCACTTCCTGTTGCATGCTTGGTATGAATGGCTTCGTCCCGCTGCGTAGCTTCCATCCGTGCCCTCCGCCGCGTGTTTTAGTTGCCGGAACAGCTCCGACGAGCTCCTCTATTTCTTTCTCTGCTTCAGCACGCACACGACACTGGAAAGCAGCAGCCGCACATCCCTGCCTTGCGCATTCACACCCACACGCACCCTGGCACGTTTCCGCACCCCCGCCGGCCCTCTGCAACCATAACAAGGGTTGCTGCTGGTTCCCGTTGCCGGCGAGTCCCCGTGCGCATGATTGAGTTTTGCTCCTGGTCGCGATGCGCAGATATTTAAGTTTCTGTCGACTTCCCATTGATCACAAACACACAGCTAGCCCAGTGGCTAGCGTGGCCACTACTCATTCGAGGGGTCTGGGGTTCGAGTCCCAGCCGCCCCCATCTTTTGCTACGTTTTCCTGTTATTTTGCACACTCTCACAGCCACACGGGCCGAACTCATCTGGGCCGCTGCATTGTGATGCTTTGGGCCCTTGCATATTTTTTCCCCACTCTCTCTATTTTAGCATTTTTCAGTGCATGCATATTTACCGAATTGCCACTGTTTTAAAATGTCTATAGCTAAATATGCATGCATCCAAACTAAACAAACTATATATGTAAAATGCTTAGAATTTTATCTAGTTTCACAATATGCTGCTTTCATCCATGTTCAAAATGTTCAGATTGTTTTTTGTAATCTTTTGCATAAATGGCATGTTAAAATGGTTTATCTCATAACTAAATAACCGTAGCTCCAAATTTAATAAACTTTATATCTAAATGGGGTGAAAAAATGCATAGATTAACTTGGTGCACTTTGTTTTACTGCTTAACAACATTAAAATATGGTTTAGGGCAGAACAGTACCAAATTCAAAATATGCATATGGGGATTTTCCGGAATTGTTGTTTGGTGTTTCGGCCTCATTTAAACTTGCCTAGATAGGTAGTTTCATTATGCTTCACCCCTTGCCATGTTTAACAACATTTAATATTGATGAGTAGCATAAACAAGAGCGAACTAAATGATTCAATGTGGTGTTTCATCAATATGCAACGAGTTGCATATTGAGCTCCACTTAACTTGTAGTATTGTTTGTTGCACTTTGCCATGCCATGCCTCATTAAATCGGACATGCATCATACTTGTTTGTGCATCATGCCATGTTTATGCTTGGTTGTTTACCATGTTGTTTGTTTCTTTCCGGTGTTGCTTCTTCTTGTTAGTTCCTGTTCGTTGCGATCGTGAGGATTCGTTCGACTACGCTTGGCTCGTCTTCATCCGTTCGTCTTCTTCAGGGACGCGTTCTTCTTCCTAGCGGGATTTCAGGCAAGATGACCGTTACTCTGGATCTCACTACTATCATTGCTATGCTAGTTGCTTCATTCCATCGCTTTGTTCCGCTACCTATCACTTGTTCTTCAAGCCTCCCAATTTGCCATGTCAGCCTCTAACCTTTGTCACCCTTCCTAGCAAACCGTTGTTTGGCTATGTTACCACTTTGCTCAGCCCCTCTTATAGCGTTGTTAGTTGCAGGTGAAGTTGAAGATTGCTCCATGGTGGACAGGATTATGTTGGGATATCACAATATCTCTTATTTAATTAATGCATCTACATACTTGGTAAAGGTTGGAAGGCTCGGCCTTATGCCTGTTGTTTTGTTCCACTCTTGCCGCCCTAGTTTCCGACATACTGGTGCTATGTTCCCGGATTTTGCGTTCCTTACGCGGTTGGGTGATTTAGGGACCCCCTTGACAGTTCGCCTTGAATAAAACTCCTCCAGCAAGGCCCAACATTGGTTTCACCATTTTCCTACCACCTATACCTTTCCCTTGGGAGTAATTAACCCAAGGGTCATCTTTATTTTAGCCCCCCGGGCCAGTGCTTCTCTAAGTGCTGGTCCGAACCGAGCAGCCTGCGGGGCCCCCTGGGGAAACTCGAGGTCTAGTTTTACTCGTAGGTTGACTTATCTGGTGTTGCCCTAAGAACGAGATATGTACAGCTCCTATCGGGATTGTCGGCGCATCAGGCGGCTTTGCTGGTCTTGTTTTACCATTGTCGAAATGTCTTGTAAACCGGGATTCCGAGACTGATCGGGTCTTCCTGGGATAAGGAATATCCTTCGTTGATCGCGAGAGCGTATCATGGGCTAAGTTGGGACACCCCTGCAGGGTATAAACTTTCGAGAGCCGTGCCCGCGGTGTTGTTGCAGATGGGAATTTGTTAATGTCTGGTTGTAGATAACTTGACACCAGATCCGAATTAAAATGCATCAACCGTGTGTGTATCCGTGATGGTCTCTTTTCGGTGGACTCCGGGAAGTGAACACGGTCTTTCGGTTCTGTTTGACGTAAGTAGGAGCTCAGGATCACCTCTTGATTGTTGCAAGCTTCACGGCCGTTCCGTTCGTTCTCTTCTCGCTCTTATATGCGTAAGTTAGCCACCATACTTCCTTAGTCGCTACTGCAACCTCACCACTTTACCCCTTCCTTACCCATTAAGCTTTGCTACTCTTGATACCCATGGTAATGGGATTGCTGAGTCCTCGTGGCTCACAGATTACTACAACAACAGTTGCAGGTACATGATTATGCGATGATTATGACGCGAGAGCGGTGATTGCTTGTTTTGGAGTTCTTCTTCTGCTTCTTCTTCGATCAGGGGATAGGTTCCAGGTCGGCAGTCTAGGCTAGCAGGGTGGATGTCGTTTGAGTTTTTGTTTGTGTTTCATCCGTAGTCGGATGGTGCTCTTATGTAAGATGATGTTGTATTCGTGTGGCATTGTATGCCTTTTGTATGTATCCCTAGCTATTATGTAATGTTGATGTAATGATATCCACCTTGCAAAAGCGTATCAATATGCGGTTCTATCCTTGGTGGGACCTTCAAGTCTCTTTAGGATAGTATCGCATATTGGGCATGACAAGTTGGTATCAGAGCCTCGACCGACCATAGGAACCCCCCTTCATTAATCGTGTAGTTTGGCCGTTGTTGAGTCTAGAAGAGAAACTGATTTCGGAGTCTAGTTATATCGAAGAGTTGGAATTCTTTTTACTCCTCAGCCCCTTCGTTGCTCTGGTGAGGAATCTTGACATAGATGTTTTGAATTACTCCTCTTCCCCTCAAAATTTTATTTAGGATCACGCAGTTGGTTTTCCGATCATTGGTTCTCAGCTCTTTTTATCCAGTGCATTTCTCGTCAAGTTGACTCAAGCCTCTTCTTCTTTGCCAAGTTCAATCCTCAGTTGTTTTCTTTCCCACCCGCCCTCCCTTTTTTCTTCTTGGAGCCGGAGTCCGAAATCGAATATCCATCCTACTCGTGTGAAGTCTTTGCTTTCTTTCCTCAACAATTTCGGTGGTGTTTTCTCTTCAAGATATTCGTCGGTTCCCCCTTCCAAGTTGCCTTTGTTTTCCCGCCCTCCCGCCCTCTTCTTCCCGGAGTTTGAGTCTGTTTCGTCCATCAATTTCATTCGTGCGGAGCCTCTTCAGTCTTTTGTCAATTATTTCAACCGGTGAATTCTCGTCTCGTTCGTCATTATTCATCCCTTTCTTTTTCCAGTGCACTCAATTCAAGTTTTTTTTCTGGGTTGATCACATTCTTTTCCCTGGATCAAGTGTTCTCCTTGCTCGTTTGCCTCTCGCCATTCAATCATTCCAGAGTTCGGAAGACATCCTAGGAGATTCGTCTGTTTTCCAATTAATTCGAGGTTGTCACCTCATTCAAATATTTCAATTGTTCCGGTGCATCATCTCTCGGTTCAACAATCCTTTCCAACGGTGTTTTCTCTTTTAGTGGGCCCTAACCCACATGTCTTTTCCGAGGATCTTACCTGACTCTTCTAATTTCCCAGAGCTATTCTCAAATTCTTTTCGGAGTTTGACGTAACAATGAATTTCATCAGTCAGATACCTTCTCCAAGATCTCGTTCAAACTCTTTTCATTGTTGGCTCAACCTTTTCGGTTTTTCATTCTCCCAGAGTATCTCAGTAATTTTGGTGGTGTTTCTCGTCGTCATTTGAAGATCGAATAAGAGTTTTTCCTCTAAATCTTGCCCGTTCTCCCAAAGATTCATGGTTCTAGCTTCATATTATCCTCTCGATTTATTCCATTTGTCAGATATTCCTTTTCTCACCTATCCAGAGTATTTCCGGAGTTGATTTCTGTTTCTTTTCACCGAAGGCCATCATTGCAGAAGAATTCTTCCTCCTCACATACCAGCTGTCGCTATCCATTTATCCCGGCGTATCTATCAAGTGTTCTTTAATCAGCTCATGATCTCTTTGTTCTTTTGCATCTAAATCCCCTCTAGCATATTTGTTCTCCTAATTCTTCCCGGTGATTCATTCTCTTTCATCAGTCATTTTCTAATTCTTATGGTGGTTCCTTCGGATTCCTTTTCCTTGGTTATCATTTTAATTCATTCGTTCTTTCAATCCTACCGGTGGTTCATGAAGACCTTCTCAAGTTTGCGATATGTCACTTCTCAATCCTTTTCAAGAAGAATAAGTATTATGCAAAATCTATTGCTTGTCGTCAATCTAATTTGATGAAGGATAAGCATACAATAAATCTTATTCTTATTTCATACAAGTGAGTAACCCCTTCCTTCGGAGTTTGTTCTTCATGAATAAATTATAGTTCCAAGTGTTTTCATCTTTTCTTTTCCGAAGTTCAAATTCCCTCAACCATTTCATCGAAACGTCCATCTAAATCATCGCAAGGCTCATCTTATTCTTTCTTCCTTCATTTCTATCTCATCATCCTTTTGTCACCGGAGTTCTTCATGGTGGTTCTTCATGATTTAATTCATTCTTCAAGAGTTCATCAAGATTTTGTTGGTGGAGTTCAAGTATCTTTTCCTCTTGTGTCTCGAAGTGCAATTAATTCTCCGTACTTTTCTAAAGTGGAGTTTTGCATTTTCTTCGTTCTTCTCAGATTTTCAGACATGGGTTGTGGTATAGTTTCACCTCAAGTTTTGACTTGTTTTTGATAAGTCCACAACAAGCTTTTTCTTTTGTTGTTGTTTTTCCGCAACAACTCCGTTCAACCCTTCCTTCTAAGTTCTTTTCATTCCATTCTTTCAACTCTTCCGGAGGCATTGCGTTGTTCATCTCATCAAGTGCCATCCCATCTTGTGAAGTTCATGTTATAATCCTTCCATTTTCAGTCGGAATGCTGCCCAAATTCTATTATTTCATTCCTTTTCTATCTTGTTCTAACCGGAGTGCTTTCAGAGTCTATCTTGTTTCCATGAGCTTTTGATTCTTGTCATACTCGTCATTCCTCTTTTCTACCCGAGTTCTCTCGACTTTCTTATTCTTCTTTCTTCTAGTTTTTTTCACCTCGTCCTCTTTTCCTTCCGTCTCGTTCCTAAGATCTCGGGACGAGATCTCTTGTTAGTGGAGGAGAGTTGTAACGCCTCGAGACCGATGCTCTAGTTACCTTCCTTTTATTTTAGTTGTTGCCGTGTGTTTATTATGTTTGTTGCACTATCATAATTGTTTTGCATATTTCATTCCTATATGTTTATGCCATGATCATGTTGAGTGCCTTGTCATATATTTGCTTCTTGCACCATGCTCATCTCACTTGTTATGTTGCATTGCACCCTTGTCATTTTACATTTCATCATGCTCATCATGTGGGTTGCATTCTTCATGTTGTGTGTGCATTAGCCCTTGATATCTCTCTCTCAAGCCATGCCCTTGTATCATCACCTCTCCCTTCCTTCTTCCTTCATGTTTTTGCAAGTGACATTTTCCCTCTTCCATTAATGTTCATTTATTTCCTGGTGATTTTACTCCATGCATTATACCTCTCTGTCAAATATCATACATTTTGGAGTTGTTTTGGTTGGATTGAAAAATGGATCAAGTTTGAATTTAATTCAAACTTGAATTATTTTTATATCTATAAAATTGCCAAGCCAATTTATTAAAATGGTGCAGAATTCTAGAATTCCTGAGATATTTGTACTCCAGCCTACTCCCTCTCCAAATTCCCTGTGATTTTCTCTTTGTTTTCTGCCTGAAGAAATTCGAAGAAAATAAATTGAGGCAGGGGAGAGAGAGCAGCAGAGTAGACGAGCGCAACATTGCAGCCCAGCCACCAACCGCAGCCCAGCAGCAGCAGCCCAGCACCAGCAGCCCGCCTAGCTTCTCCCTCTTTTTCCCGTGGTAAGTTGCCACACTGTTTACCCGCGACCCCACCTGCAGCGATCGTTCCCTTCTCCTTTTTCTTCCTCCTCTCTCCACCTTCCCCTCACAGTAAAACAGAGGAGGAGCACACATGGCCACCGAGGCAGCCAGCCGAGCCGCGCCTCGCCCCTATAAGAAGCCCAGCCTCGCCCCCTAGGGTTTTCCCCTTCCTCTCCCCCTCTCTGCGTCGCCGCCGCAAGGTAGGTCCAAGCCACGCCTCCATAGCCGTCGCCCCTTCCACCGGAGAGCTCCTAGAGCACTTATACGGCTCTGCCGCATCAATATCCCTCCTCCGTCGTCGTCTTTGCTCCGGGTCAACTCACCAACATCGTCTCATTCGTTTTCCAACAAGGCTAGGAGCCAGAAAGGCCAAGGCGATGCGATCGTCTTCCTCTATGTCGTCTTCTTCATGGAGCCGAGCTTCATCACGATCAGCGCGTCCTCGAGTTCTATCTGTCGCGTCTCCGACCGAATGATCTTGTCCTACGGGACCTAGGTGAGCAGCCGCGTCTCTCAGCCCTTTTATCCGCCTCGTTCGCATCCTCTAGTTGTCGATCTATTCACACGAAATCCTCGGCCACCGTGCTTCGCCATGGACGCGCTAAACCCTCTGCTTCCACCGCTCTGCCGCATACGTCCACACCATGAGCATGCACCATATGCCCATGTAGCATCTACCCCCTGTTCTCGCACGCCCGTGGCTTGCCCTGCTTCTCACCCCGTGCCGCCAAGCCGCTGTCGTCGTTCGCCGAGCCGTGCTGTGCCTGGCTCAAGTGTGAGCTCGAACTCAAGCAACCCCACGTGCACCCTAGCATGTTTCCGCACGCCCGCTGCTGTAGCTCCTGCCTTGCCATGCATCGCCTCCATGGCCGCGAGCATCAAGCTCACGCGCCCCACCGCGGAACCCCGTCGTTGGCGAGGAATCCGTTCACTTCCCGTTGCATGCTTGATATGAATGGCTTCGTCCCGCTGCGTAGCTTCCATTCGTGCCCTCCGCCGCGTGTTTTGGTTGCCGGAACAGCTCTGACGAGCTCCTCCGCCGCTCTTTGTGCACAGCGCCAGCTCCTCTGTTTCTTTCTCTGCTTTAGCATGCACACGACACTGGCGAGCAGCAGCCACTCGTCCCTGCCTTGCACATTCACACCCACACGCACCCTAGCACGTTTCCGCACCCTCGCCGGCCCTCTGCAACCACAACAAGGGTTGCTGCTGGCTCCCGTCGCCGGCGAGTCCCCGTGCGCATGATTGAGTTTTGGTCCTAGTCGCGATGTGCAGATGTTTAAGTTTCTGTCGACTTCCCATTGATCACAAACACACAACTAGCGTAGTGGCTAGCGCGGCCACTATTCATTCGAGGGGTTTGGGGTTCGAGTCCCAGCCGCCCCCATCTTTTGCTACGTTTTCCTATTATTTTGCACACTCTCACATCCACATGGGCCAAACTCATCTGGGCCACTGCATTGTGATGCTTCGGGCCCGTGCATATTTTTTCCCCACTCTGTCTATTTTAGCATTTTTCAGTGCATGCATATTTACCGAATTGCCACTGTTTTAAAATGTGTATAGCTAAATATGCATGCATCCAAACTAAACAAACTATATATGTAAAATGCTTAGAATTTTATCTAGTTTCACAATATGCTGCTTTCATCCATGCTCAAAATGTTCAGATTGTTGTTTGTAATCTTTTGCATAAATGGCATGTTAAAATGGTTTATTTCATAACTAAATAACCGTAGCTCCAAATTTAATAAACTTTATATCTAAATGGGGTGGAAAAATGCATAGATTAACTTGGTGCACTTTGTTTTACTGCTTAACAACATTAAAATATGGTTTAGGGCAGAACAATACCAAATTAAAAATATGCATATGGGGATTTTCCGGAATTGTTGTTTGGTGTTCCGGCCTCATTTAAACTTCCCTAGATAGGTAGTTTCATTATGCTTCACCCCTTGCCATGTTTAACAACATTTAATATTGATGAGTAGCATAAACTAGAGCGAACTAAATGATTGAATGTTGTGTTTCATCAATATGCAACGAGTTGCATATTGAGCTCCACTTAACTTGTAGTATTGTTTGTTGCACTTTGCCATGCCATGCCTCATTAAACCGGACATGCATCATACTTGTTTGTGCATCATGCCATGTTTATGCTTGGTTGTTTACCATGTTGTTTGTTTCTTTATGGTGTTGCTTCTTCTCGTTAGTTCCTGTTCGTTGCAATCGTGAGGATTCGTTCGACTACGCTTGGCTCGTCTTCGTCCTTTCGTCTTCTTCATGGACTCGTTCTTCTTCCTAGCGGGATTTCAGGCAAGATGACCGTTACTCTGGATCTCACTACTATCATTGCTATGCTAGTTGCTTCGTTCTATTGCTTTGCTGCACTACCTATCAGTTGTTCTTCAAGCCTCCCAATTTGCCATCTCAGCCTCTAACCTTTGTCACCCTTCCTAGCAAACCGTTGTTAGGCTATGTTACCGCTTTGCTCAGCCCCTCTTATAGCGTTGTTAGTTGCAGGTGAAGTTCAAGATTGCTCCATGGTGGACAGGATTATGTTGGGATATCACAATATCTCTTATTTAATTAACGCATCTATATACTTGGTAAAGGGTGGAAGGCTCGGCCTTATGCCTGGTGTTTTGTTCCACTCTTGCCACCCTAGTTTCTGTCATACCGGTGTTATGTTCCCGAATTTTGCATTCCTTGCGCGGTTGGGTGATTTATGGGACCCCCTTGACAGTTTGCCTTGAATAAAACTCCTCCAGCAAGGCCCAACATTGGTTTCACCATTTGCCTACCACCTATACCTTTCCCTTAGGAGTAATTAACCCAAGGGTCATCTTTATTTTAGCCCCCCCAGGCCAGTGCTTCTCTCAGTGCTGGTCCGAACCGAATAGCCTGCAGGGCCCCCTCGGGGAAACTCGAGGTCTGGTTTTACTCGTAGCTTGACTTATCCGGTGTTGCCCTGAGAACGAGATATGTGCAGCTCCTATCGGGATTGTCGGCGCATCGGGCGGCTTTGCTGGTCTTGTTTTACCATTGTCAAAATGTCTTGTAAACCGGGATTCTGAGACTGATCGGGTCTTCCTGGGAGAAGGAATATCCTTTGTTGATCGCGAGAGCTTATCATGGGCTAAGTTGGGACACCCCTGCAGGGTATAAACTTTTGAGAGCCGTGCCCGCAGTGTTGTGGCAGATGGGAATTTGTTAATGTCCGGTTGTAGATAACTTGACACCAGATCCGAATTAAAACGCATCAACCATGTGTGTAGCCGTGATGGTCTCTTTTCGGCGGAGTCCGGGAAGTGAACACGGTCTTTGGGTTATGTTTGACGTAAGTAGGAGTTCAGGATCACCTCTTGATCATTGCTAGCTTCAAGACCATTCCGTTTGTTCTCTTGTCGCTCTTATATGCATAAGTTAGCCACCATACTTGCTTAGTCGCTGCTGCAACCTCACCACTTTACCCCTTCCTTACCCATTAAGCTTTGCTAGTCTTGATACCCACGGTAATGGGATTGCTGAGTCCTCGTGGCTCATAGATTACTACAACAACAGTTGCAGGTACATGATTATGCGATGATTATGACGCGAGAGCGATGATTGCTTGTTTTGGAGTTCTTCTTCTGCTTCTTCTTCGATCAGGGGATAGGTTCCAGGTCGGCAGTCTGGGCTAGCAGGGTGGATGTCGTTTGAGTTTTTGTTTGTGTTTCATCCGTAGTCGGATGGTGCTCTTATGTAAGATGATGTTGCATTCGTGTGGAATTGTATGCCTTTTGTATGTATCCCCAGCTATTATGTAATGTTGATGTCATGATATCCACCTTGCAAAAGCATATCAATATGCGGTTCTATCCTTGGTGGGACCTTCAAGTCTCTTTAGGATAGTATCGCATATTGGGCAAGCTCTTCTTCCTTCGCTTCTGCCGCAGCCCTGTCCTCCATGTTGCCGGCGCTGCCGGCCTCCTTGGCGAGCACCGCCTCCGCCACCCTGGAGGCGATGTAGTCCAGCTCCGCCTAGGAGGTGTCCTGGATGAGCAGTGGCTCGGCAGTGACGTACACCTCATGCAAGGTGTCGAAGAATTCCAATACCTGGAGCTCGTCCAGCTCGACCCAGCTCGGGTCAAGGTCATGCGCATTGAAGTCCGGCATCATGGCAATGATGTCAGACCGGTGAGAGTTGTTGCACAGCAGGACCACTCCCGCCGGCAACTTGAAAAGGGGCCCTTTGACAACCTTGCCGGCATTCATGGTAGCCCTCGCAGCCTTGCGAGACCGCTCAACCTCGCCGTCGTCATTGACCTCAAGCTGGAAGATCCGTTGGCAGAGATGGGCGTGCCTCAGCACCGTCAGGTTGGTGTCGAGGCCGAGGCGAAGCCTCATGATGTCAGCAGCATTCGTGAAAAGCCAGGCCGGCCTCCCCTTGTTGTGCAGAGGAGCGATTTGGCGGCGGATGAAGTCCGCCCCGATCATTTCGAGGGTAAGCCCAGCCTCGGTGAGCTAGAGGATCCTGGTGGTGGCAATCATGAGCTTCTCATCATCGGCGTCGACGTCACCCCAGTCGTTTCCACGGACCGGCGGCTCCCGCTGAACCTCGCAGAATGATGGCGGGTCCTCCTCCTCAATCCAGCACCACCGGCCCCGCCACTTTTCCCACCTCTCCTTCGTGGCGCCCTCCAGGTACGTCCCCTTGGCCCTTGTTCTTAATACTCCAACACATGTAGCAGAGGTAAATTATCTCTGTATATTTGATGAAGGTGATATTCCTCATAATAACTCTCGTACTAAATGCTAGGATGAATTTGATAACTCTATTTTAAACAAGCAAATTTCAATGCATATGTTAGTAGACAATTGAAAAGAAATGCTTATATGCTTAAACACTTGAGTGACTTGCTACTTCTTGAGCTTGCGTTGGTTTTTCCCTTGAAGAGGAAAGGGTGATGCAGCAAAGTAGAGGTAAGTATTTCCCTTAGTTAAGATAAAGGTACCAAGTCCAGTAGGAGATACAAGCAAGTCCCCAATCTATGCACCTGCACAAACAATCAAACACTTGCACCCAACGCGGTAAAGGGGTTGTCAATCCCTTCACGGTCACTTGCAGAGGTGAGATCTAATAGAGATAAATATAAAAGATTACTAAAACATAAAACATGATAAAAGTAAATAAAATGCAGCGAGGTATTTTTGGGTCTTTTGGTTTATAGATCTGAAAATATGCAACGGAAAATAGACCCGGGGGGCCATATGTTTCACTAGAGGTTTCTCTCTTGAAAGAAAATAATACAGTGGGTGAACAAATTACTGTCGAGAAATTGATAGAAAAGCGTAAAGTTATGACGATATCCAAGGCAATGATTATGCATATAGGCATCACGGCCGTGTCAAGTAGACCGAAACAATTTTGCATCTACTACTATTACTCCACACATTAACCGCTATCCAGCATGCATCTGGAGTATTAAGTTCATAAAGAACGGAGTAATGCCTTAAGTAAACTCAAATGATGTAGAGGGATAAACTCAAGCAATATGATGAAAACCCCATCTCTTTACCCTTGATGGCAACAATACAAATACGTTCCTCGCTACTCCTACTTTGTTACTAGTGAGGACACCGCAAGATTGAACCCAAAACTAAGCACCTCTCCCATTGCAAGAAGAACCAATATAGGTGGCCAAACGAAACTGATAATTCGAAGAGAAATACAAAAATATAAAATCATGCATATAAGAATTCAGAGAAGATTCAAATAATATTCATAGATAATGTGATCATAAATCCACAATTCACCGGATCTCGCCAAACACACCGCTAAAGTATATTACATAGGATAGATCTCCAAGAACATCGAGGAGAACATGGTATTGAGAATTGAAGAGATAGAAGAAGCCATCTAGCTACTAGCTATGGACCCGTAGATCTGTGGTAACCTACTCACGCTTCATCGGAAGGGCAATAGAGTTGATGTAGAAGCCCTCCGTGATCGAATACCCCTATGGCATGATGCCAGAAAAGGCCCCAAGATGGGATCTCACGGGTACAGAAGGTTACGATGACGGAAAAGTATTTGGTGGGTGCTTCTGGTGGTTTGGGAATATTTCTTAATTTATAGGCCAAAGATTAGTGTTGCATGACTCCTGTGGGGCCCATAAGCCAGGGAGCGCGCCCTGAGGCCTTGTGGAGCCCTCAGGACTCTTCTGCCTTCCTCTCCAAGTCCTACGTGTGTATTCTGGTCCAAGAAAAATCATCGTAAAGTTTTATTCCCATTGGACTCATTTGATATTCCTTTCTATAAAACTCAGAAACAAGGAAAAAACAGAAACTGGCACTAGGCTCTGGGTTAATAAGTTAGTCCCAAAAATAATATAAAATAGCATATTAATGCATATAAAACGTCCAAACAGATAATATAATAGCATGGAGCAGTCAAAATTATAGATACGTTGGAGAATTATCAAGCATCCCCAAGCTTAATTCCTGCTCGTCCTTGAGTAGGTAAATCATAAAAACAGAATTTTTTATGTGGAATACTACCTAAAATATTTTTCCATGTAATTTTCTTTATTGTGCCATGAATATTTAGATCCATAAGATTCAAAACAAAAGTTTAATATTGACATAAAAACAATAATACTTCAAGCATACTAATAAAGCAATCATATGTTCTCAAAATAACATGGCCAAAGAAAGTTATCCCTACAAAACCATATAGTCTGGCTATGCTCCATCTTCATCACACAAAGTATTAAATCATGCACAACCCCAGTGACAAGCGAAGCAATTGTTTCATACTTTTGATGTTCTCAAACTTTTTCAACTTTCATGCAATACATGAGCATGAGCCATGGATATAGCACTATAGGTGGAATAGAATATGGTAGTTGTGGAGAAGACAAAAATAAGGAGATAGTCTCACATCAACTATGCATATCAACGGGCTATGGAGATGCCCATCAATAGATATCAATGTGAGTGAGTAGGGATTGCCATGCAACGGATGCACTAGAGCTATAAGTTTATGAAAGCTCAAAAGAAACTAAGTGGGTGTGCATCCAACTCGCTTGCTCATGAAGACCTATGGCAATTTGAGGAAGCCCATCATTGGAATATAAAAGCCAAGTTCTGTAATGAAAAATTCCTACTATTATATGAAAGTGACAATATAGGAGACTCTCTATCATGAAGATCATGGTGGTACTTTGAAGCACAAGTGTGGTAAAAGGATAGTAGCATTTCCCCTTTTCTCTTTTCTCTCATTTTTTGTTTTCTCCTTTTCTTTCTTTGGGCTTCTTTGGTCTCTTTTATTTTTTGTAAAGTCCGGAGACTTATCCCAACTTGTGAGGGAACCATATCTTCCATCATCCTTTCCTCACATGGTACAATGCTTTAATAATGATGATCATCAAACTTTTATTTACTTGCAACTCAAGAATTACAACTCGATACTTAGAACAAAAATATGACTCTATACGAATGCCTCTGGTCGTGTACTGGGATGTGCAATGATCAAGAGTGACATGTATAAAACACAAATACTCTATCAACTATATGATCATGTAAAGTAATATGATAATGACGAAGTTGTCATAATAAAATGGAACAGTGGAAGTTGCATGGTAATATATCCCGGAATGGCTATGGAAATGCCATAATAGGTAGGTATGGTGGCTGTTTTGAGGAAGGGTACATAGGATATTCTAATAAATTAACGATTCATGCGCGTCCCTCTCAAAAGGTGTTTACAGCAAGGATGATTGTGGCAAACTAAAAAGCAAAGACTCATATCATACAAGATGCTCCAAGCAGAACACATATCATATGGTGAATAAAAATATAACCTCAAGTAAATTTACCGATAGACAAACACGAAAGAGGGGATGGCATCCATGGCATCCCCAAGTTTAGATGCTTGGTTGTCCATGAATATTACCTTGGGGTGCCTTGGGAATCCCCAAGCTTAGGCTCTTGCCACTCCTTATTCCATAGTCCATCAAACCTTTACCCAAAACTTGAAAACTTCACAGCACAAAACTCAACAGAAAAGTCATGAGATCTGTTAGTATAAGAAAATAAATCACCACTTTTTGGTACTGTTGTGTACTCATTCTTTATTTATATTGGTGTAATATCTAGTATATTCCAACTTCTCCATGGTTTGTACCGTCAATAATACCCATAGATTCACTAAAACAAGCAAACAACACATCGAAAACAGAATCTGTCAAAAACAGAACAGTTTGTAGCAATCTAAAAACTTCGTTTATTTCTGTAACTCCAAAACTTTTGAAAAATTAGGACAACAGAGGCAATTCAAATATCAATCTTGTGTAATAAATTCAGGATTTTATCATGTTCCAGCAGTTTAGATCAATTATGTTTCTGGACGCAAAAGTTTCTGGTTTTAGCAAGATCATATCAACGATATACCAAAGTATCCTAAAGGCTTCACTTCACACAAACACTAATTAAAAAGACAAAACACAATTAGTATAGAGGTAATAATGAGTATTTATTGAAGAACATAACCAAAAACATAAAACATAAAAATTAAATTGGGTTGCCTCCGAACAAGCGCTATTGTTTAACGCCCCTAGCTAGGCATAAAATATAGATCTAGGTATTGTCATCTTTGGTATGCAAACCATAAGTAGCCCTCATAATAGGTTCATATGGCAACTTCATTTTCATTCTTGGAAAGTGTTCCATGTCCTTCCTTAACGGATATTGAAATATAATGTTTCCTTCTTTCATATCAATAATTGCACCAATCGTCCTAAGGAAAGGTCTACCAAGAATAATAAGACATGTAGGATTGCAATCTATATCAAGAACAATGAAATCGACGGGCACATAATTACTATTTTCAACAATAAGAATATCATTAATCCTTCCTAGGTTTCTTAATAGTGTAATCCGTGAGATGCAAATTTATGCAATCATCAAATTCATGAAAACCTAGCACATGACATAAAGTTTTTGGAATCGTGGAAACGCTAGCACCCAAATCACACAAAGCATGGCACTCTGATATAGGGTGGAACCCTAGGTGAAGATCTTTCATGAATTGGAGGGGGAATCCACTAGAACAAGATGAACAAAAGAGGGAAAACAAGAGGAACACTCAAGAACAAGTCAAATCACACATCCACTAGACAATCAAACACATAAGATCCACAACGTACATGAACAACAAAGGGAAATAAGATACATGGTAGAGTTCATCCCAAATCCTATGAAGGAGATGAGGGCTTGATGATCTAGATAGATCCTTCCCTCAAGGGGGTCTTCATCCACTAGGGATTTTCTCCAATGGAGTGGAATCCCACAAGGGGAGGTACATGAGCTAAGCTCTAGTGTTTAGATCTAATCTTAGTTAAGTCTAAATGGAGGAGATGGAGGAGTATATATAGTCCTAGGCAAAGAGAGGGATAAGTGGGGGCGAAATGGTAAAACAAGTGCAAAGCCCGCAACATCACACAGGGGGGCCCGTGTGCACCGGGCAAGTGGAGCCCATGCGCACGGGGTATCCAGGGACCGGACGCAAGGGCCCATGCGCACGGGGTCTGGGAGGCCCGTGGACACGGGGGTCCCGTGGGCACGGTATACGCCCGTGCGCATGGGGTCTTCAGGACCGCCAGCCTGGGAGGCCCGTGGGCACGGGGTAGGAGGGGCCCGTGCGCACGGGGTCGCCTCAGAGCTGTTGCCTTCTTCTTGGCACTTCTTTCTCCGCTTCCAGGCTTCCCTCTTGGATGGTGTAGATGTTCTCTTCCGCATGAACTCGTCCTCGCTATGTTTTAAGCCCCGAGAATACCTATGAATGCAAACGGAAGGAATGTCAAGTAGTATACCATCCTCAAAGGGGTCAAGTGAACACGTGTAAAGGAGATGATTCACCTTTATGGATGTGAAGTAGATGTGGCACGTGTCACTTGCCAAACGAACTCTTGACATGGTGATGTCCATAGGATGCTCCGCATCATCCCCTCCCCCTTGGGAAAGATCCGACCTCGGATCGAAATCCAAATCACCATGGGAAAGAGATGATGTTGCCATGTAGAAGTTGACGATCACCAAGCATGCATCATCTTGTAGTTGCAAATTGGCACTCTCCAATGTCGCACCGTCTTGTAATTCCTTCAAAAGGAGCAAAGATAACAAGCACTTGGAAAAACAAATTTGGTTGGCGTAAGAGCAAAACCAAGCATTCAAGAGGTGATTCACCCAACAAGTGTTGTCATCAAGCATAGCATATGGTTTGACAAAGAAGTGTGTCATGGCATTTGAGCATATAAATTGAGCACAATCAAGTACATCATGGGAACAAGCATGTAAATGGGAGGTCAATATGCAAATATATGTGATAAGTGAACAAGCATCTACCTCAAGGTCATAGCAAGCATGCATAAAGTGCTCAATGAACGGTCTATGGTAGGCATAAGAGTCATTCACAACACCAAATATAGTGAAATGTCTAAACACATGGGGCAAGTGCAAGACAATCCAAGCATAACGTGCATAGGGTGTAGTGAAGATATCATGGCACTCAACACAATGGAAAGAGCAATTGTTCGACATGTGTGAGGTAATCAAGTCAAGCATGTGATAAGCAAAGGGACATGGCATATGTGAAGAACTAGATGCAACACACAGGCATATATATCATGTGGCATGGCAATGTGGTAATGATAGGTCGAAGCAAGATCGCTAGCATGTGTGCAAGGTGTCATGGAGCAAGCAACACATGAAGTATGATCCACAATATGCATGCTCATGGTTTGGGTGTTCTCGAGATAGAAGGATATCACCTTGAAAGCATGTCCTTGTGCGTTCTTCACAATGTCGAAGTGGTAGGAAATGTGGTGTAGAAGCGAGTCATGGTCGAATGTATGAGGCTCGCTCTCAAGAGCTCGAATGGTCAACTCATATGAAGTGGAAGTCGACACGAAGTCCAAGTATCCTACACATGCCCACAACAAAACAAAGAGCGTATGCGCAATAACAATCATGTGCAAAGCATGTAGATGGTTGTCATCAACCGCATGAAATGAGCAAGTATGAGTCATTGGTGATGCAACATAAGCAAGCATAGAGATCAAGTCATGCAAACTAGTGGAGCGAAGATGCAACACACTAGAGTAAATCATGGCAATCATGTCATGTGAGCAAATACTAGGCATAGACAATGCACATGACATATCGCAAGCATGTGCACAAGGCAAGATCATAGTATCATCATAGTAATGGGTCATAGATGGAATATGGCAATGACAAGCAATATCTCCACCAAGCTTGCAAATACACATACAAGTATGAGAATCAATCATCATGTGTAATGCAAAGCATGGGTCACAAATGCATGGCAAAGGCTCATGCAAAGTGAACATGGCAAGATGTGCATATAATATGTAATGGACAACAACCCATAGCCAAGTGAGGGCCATGTAGAAGAAATGCGCCAAGTCTTTGTGCGAAGAGAGCGGGGGGAAAGACAATCCATGGGATCCCAAATCATCGTTGCTCTCTAGAGCTTGTTTTGTCAACTCGTGGGATTGCGAGGTTGACAAGTATTCATGGGTACCTACACAAAAGAGACACAATCCAAAGAAATTGTGCGCGTGGTAAATGTACACATCATCCATCATGATGTGTATGTGCACATGTGAGTTAGCACAAGATAAGCATCGCTCAAAGAAATTTGATGCATGGTATAGGAACATGTCATCCATCATGAAAGAATAGTTGTTATGTATGACACGATGGGGACACAAATTGAGCAAATAAGTATATGGCACATCAAAAACATGTTTATTCATGGGGAGCATATGGTGCACACAATCATGGAAATCATGCAAATCATAGGATGGATCAAAATCTCCTAATGGGTATGAGGAAAATATGGGGGTCTCCTCATGAGCAATATCGAAAGCATAATATGGAGAAAATGGACAACATCCAAAAGAATGCATATCCGAAGTTCGTTGGGCATGGCATGGCATATGAGATAAATTATGCAAAGGGAGCATATGAATATCATCACAAGAAAAACAAATGCCAATAACCATGGGCTTGTCATCTATGTCATAAGTGCAAATTGGGTTTATTTTAATGGCATATGCATAGTCACTATGAAGAGATTGCAAATATGACATATGATTGATCTCATGCATAGCATATGACAAGTCAAGCGGATTAGCAAACATGATGTGACCTAAAGAATTGTCACAAGAAATCCTATGTAACATGGCGTCACTACTAATAGACTCCACATGAGAATCATCATACTCATCATAAATGGGCAGATCATCATATGGGGAAATCATACTAGCATGAAGCATGGTACTAGGTGGATCAACATCATGCAAGCAATCAATGTCAATAATGTCCACTAGTGGGACTAGAGCATCACCTTCACCTATGTTACCTCGTTCACTCCACTCAAGTGGTGCAGGTGAGGTGGGAAAGACAAAATGGTGGTCATATTCATCTTGGTGGAACCATGTGGGGGGTACATCATATTCCACCATGGCCATCATTTTGTCCAAAGGGAGGACGAAGTCGTCGAGGATCGGCGCATCATCATAGATGGGACCTAGCACCAAATGAGAAGGCACAATAGAGGTAGAGGTCAAGTTGTTAGAAATGCAAATGGCCTCACTAGACCTATCAACTATCACAATCTCTTTATGTGGTGGTTCACTCACTCTCTCAAGGTAGGTGCACTAAAACTCACATATGGTGGAGTCACTCATCTCACTCAAGTGGTGGGGGTTGTGGCTCTCCTCACATGGAATTTGTGGCAACACATCATATTTGGAGCTAGTGGTGAAGTCACTCCCACTCTCAATATGGTGGCAAAAGTCACTCAAGTCATCATACGTCGCCGTGGTCGAAGGGAAAATCCCATGCTCAACCATCTCGTTGTCATCACCGTGGATGAAGGCCGAAGATGCCACATCATCACTCTTGCCTCCAAAGATGGAAGCATCATCCTTGCTCGCCACCTTGTCGCTCGCCTCCAAAGCTTGGTCCTTGAGGGTCTCCGTAGTCGTACTCGTTGCTGCACCGTCTTTGAAAAGAGTCGTGGTAGACTTGGCACCATCAATGCGACAAAGAGGGGTGGCGGTGAAGTCGAACTTGGGAGCATCGTCTTGGAGCTCGTCGGGCTTGGACATCTTGGTGGTACTATCCTCATGCTCGTTCTCATGGAGCTTGGTCGCCGCAAAGTTTGCTTGGGGTGGAGAAGCCTTGGCCTTCATGAGTTCTTGTTCCGCCTTGAGAGCACCAATGTAGTAGTCGTCGATGGACTTGTAGTTCTCGAGGAAGATGGTCTTGGAGATGTTGCTGTGCAATCCCATCATGAAGTTGAACTTCATCGAAATGGGGTCGTCCACGCCGGCTCATCGCAAGGCAATCTTCATCTCCTTGAAGTATGCATCGATGGACTTGGATTCTTGGATGGTGTTCTCCAATTGGCGTAGAAGTTGTTCCGTGTAGGTAGGAGGCACGAACTCTCGCCGCAAAGCTCTCTTCGTTTTGGGCCAACTCATGTTGTAGTACTCCGAAGGTGTGTGAAGCCACCATGCCGATGCGTAGTCGTGGAAGTTTCTTGTGGCGCACTTCACTTGATCTTCGGGACGAACTTGATGTAGCTTGAGGTAGTCGTCCATTAAGCGCTCCCATTCGAGATACTCCTCGGGTTCTTGTGTTCCATAGAAAGGAACGCGTGGTCGATGTCGAGGTCGTAGTAGCTCGTGGAAGTCACGGACTTGAGCTTGGGGAGCTTCTCTTGAGCATAGTCTTGAGGTGCTTGTTGGCGAAGATGCCATTTGTCCGTAGGCGAAGATGCCTTGAAGTCACTTGGCGAAGATGCCAACGGTTTTGAAGACGTTGAAGCGTTGAGGTCGATGTCGCTGCTTTGTATAGCCCATGCGCATGGGGGTGCTGGAGGCCGTGTGCACGGGGGTCGAAGGCCCGTGGGTACGGGGGTCGAAGGCCTGCAGGCACGGGGGTGGCAGAGAAGCCAACTCTCGTCCAGTAGTGTTCTCTTCATCGTCTTGTCGATGCCGATACTTGTGTGTACTTGCCGGAGATGGTAGCATGGAAGTCTTTGCACTTGGGCGTCTTCTCGAAGATGAGGACGATCGCTTGTAGGACTTGATGAGGGCTTTGATCTCTTCCATGCGCTTGTCCATCTTGGCGTCGGAGTTGTTGTTCATGGCATCGAACTCGTTGTTGTTGTTGTAGACCGAAGGAGAAATGCCTTGTCTATCCTTCACAAGATTCGAGTAGAGGCGAGTAGGAAATGAGATAAACAATACCAAGTTACCTTTTCCCAAAGTTGAGGATGTATCTTGTATCACTCAATGTGAAATGAAAGAATAGTGGAATTGGTACCGGACTTGTTCACTCACACCTGTCAAGTAAAGCTTATGGTAGATCTCGGTGAGGATAGTGGCATAAAAATTTGATGCAAATGTTAGCAAGAGTCAATAATGTTGGAAAAGATTCACAAATGCGCAAGTGAAACAAGTAGACCAATAGCAAATGGTACACAAAAACGCACACACGGATAGATAAATGGGTTCGTGCAACCAAGGAATGAGCATAAAATGTGGAGTCCATGGAAAACGCTCGTGTTGCACAACTCAAGAGAGACGCTAGCACGATTGCTCAATAGGCGGATACGACACTTGTGCACAACCTATACGATGCAAAATAGATAAACTTTCTATCCCAAGTATGCTATGTATGTATGGTTCCCGGTGTTTCTCTCAAGATGATCCAAGATGATCGGATATGACAATCTTATGTGCAATGGGTTATGATGCTATGGCACTTGCTTACAAGCTTATTTGCTCTCTTTCTTTTGCTTAAAAGCTTTATTATTATTATTTTTCTATGGCCACTTTTTCACAATGCACGAACCAAGATAGCAATTGAGTATATGCGGGAACAAACTTGTGACACGAGATATGATACCAAGATATGCACCACAATGATATGGTATGTATGATATGGGAAGTATGATCACTAATGTGCACAAGTAACGTTGCCGGCAATACTCAAATAGCTAGGGGTTATCAATGCAATTTGCAAGGGAATATACAATGATGTCGTCGAGGTTACCTTCCTTTGCGATGATGAGTGGCGGTGTTCTTGATGTAGATACCAAGATGATGTAGACCCGTCCCTAAGTAGCCGAAAGACCTTAGGAAACGGTAAAAAACCGCAAACTCAAAATCTCAAATGACAAATGTCAAATGGTGGTAGTGGAAATGCAAATGTGGAAGTGGTGGTGGTGGTGGTTGATGAAGAAGCAATCATTCCTAAGTAGCCGAAACACCTTAGGAGACTCACGTCACTCCTCAAGCAACCACTAATGCTAAGGGGATCAAGATGTGTTAGGTTGCGAAAGTCAATGGTGGTGTAGCGGATGATATGGCGGAGGGCCTAGGCAATCTTGCCAAAATTACGAAATTTTGGTGGAGTCAAATGGTGTTGGAACCTATCTAGGTGGATGGTGGATGTCAATAGCTACTCAACGAGCTAAAGAACGCGAAAATCGGACTCCGGATGTGGAAGTTATGGGCAAAACTGTGAAGTGCACGCGGCTGACCTGGGGGGTCATGCGCATGGGGTCTAGGAGCTCGTGGGCACGGGGTCCCGTGCGCACGGTACACACACCGAGGGCACAGGGTCACCTGGGACTCGCGGGTTTGGCGGAATTCTTGGCGATTTGGGCTCCAAATGGATGGATCTCCTGGCTGAGGAGTAGCTGGGGTGGAAGGGGGTGGTGGGAGGTGGAAGGGATGTCGAAGGAACAGCGGCCGAAGCGCACTGGAAGGGCCGTGCGCACGGGGTCTGGCTAGCCTGTGTGCAGGGGGTCCCGATGGCCCGTGTGCACGGGGTCCTCGAGGAGCGGACGAACAGCTCCGGGTCCGTGGGAAATTTCAAATCTAAGGTCAAAATTGAAGGGTGGAAGGTAGGTGAAGGTGGTAGAGAGGTGGATCTACTTGCTACACACCAAATCCATGGATCAAATCCAACAAAATCTCATCAAACCAACAAATCACAAAAAAATTTGGGACTATTTTTGGTGGGGAATTTTCGAATTTAGGACAAAATCACACAAAACTAGGCTAGAAAACAAAGAGGGGGGCTCCAATTTCGTGATCAACCATGGCTCATGATACCAAGATGATATAGGGTGGAACCCTAGGTTAAGATCTTTCACGAATTGGAGGGGGAATCCCCAGAACAAGATGAACAAAAGAGGGAAAACAAGAGGAACACTCAAGAACAAGTCAAATTACACATTCACTAGACAATCAAACACATAAGATCCACAAGGTACATGAACAACAAAGGGAAATAAGATACATGGTAGAGTTCATCCCAAATCCTATGAAGGAGATTAGGGCTTTATGATCTAGATAGATCCTTCCCTCAAGGGGGTCTTCATCCACTAGGGATCTTCTCCAATGGAGGTCTTGAACTCCAATGGAGTGGAATCCCACAAGGGGAGGTACATGAGCTAAGCTCTAGTGTTTAGATCTAATCTTATCTAAGTCTAAATGGAGGAGATGAAGGAGTATATATAGTCCTAGGCAAAGAGAGGGATAAGTGGTGGCGAAATGGTAAAACAAGGGAAAAGCCCGCAGCATCACACAGGGGGCCCCGTGTGCATGGGGCAAGTGGAGCCCGTGCGACGGGGTATCCACGGACCGGACGCAAGGGCCCGTGCACATGGGGTCCGGGAGGCCCGTGGACACGGGGGTCCGGTGGGCACGGTACACGCCCATGCGCACGGGGTCTTCAGGACCGCCAGCCTGGGAGGCCCGTGCGCACGGGGTCGCCTGGGAGCTGCTGCCTTCTTCTTGGCGCTTCTTTCTCCGCTTCCAGGCTTCCCTCTTGGATGGTGTAGATGTTCTCTTCTGCATGAACTCGTCCTCGGTATGTTTGAAGCCCCGAGAATACCTATGAATGCACACGGAAGGAATGTCAAGTACTATACCATCCTCAAAGGGGTCAAGTGAACACGTGTAAAGGAGATGATTCACCTTTATGTATGTGAAGTAGATGTGGCACGTGTCGCTTGCCAAACGAACTCTTGACATGGTGATGTCCATAGGATGCTCCGCATCACAATCATAATCTTCAATTTTAATATTAATAGTAGGTTCCCACTCATCATAAAGCTTTCTAAGGATAGAAACTTTCAACTCAAGTTTTTCTTCAAAAGATTTCATCATAGCAAGAACGATATGTTTAGTAAAAGCTTTATTTTGCTTATAAGCATGAGGAGAATTCAACATGGATTGCAACAAGGAAATACAATCTATCAAAGAACAATTATCATAATTAAAATCCTTTAAATCCAAAAGAGTGGGTTCATTGCTACTTAAAGTTTTGACCTCTCCAATCCCACTTTTATCAATTTTTGCATTGAGATCTATAAACTCTGAATCATTGGGACGCCTTCTAGCTAAAGTTGACTCATCTCCAATCCCATATTTATCAACATTTATATTATAAAATAAAGATTCAATAGGAGTCACACCAATCACTTCAAGATCTTCATCATTATTATCACAAGAAATCGAAAGAACACGATTTAACAAACCAATCTCGCTTAGCATGCATCCTAGCGGTTCTTTCTTTACATTCATCAATAGAAATTATCATATATTTTAGAAAATCATTAATATCATGCTTGGGTGGAATAGATCTAATTTTCAAAGAATCAATCTCAAGTGAAATTCTATCCACGTTCCTAGCCAAATCATCAATCTTAAGCAATTTTTCTTCAACCATAGCATTGAAAACTTTTTGCGAATTACTAAATTTTTCAATATTGTTATCAAGATCAGAGGGCATCTTATTATAATTTCCATAAGAATTGTTGTAGGAATTACCATAATTATTAGAGGAATTACTAGGAAATGGCCTAGGGTTGAAATTACCTCTATACGCGTTATTACCAAAATTGTTCCTACCAACAAAATTCACATCCACATATTAATTATTGTTCTCAATCAAAGTAGACAAAGGCATATATTTGGATCAATAGGAGCACTCTTACTAGCAAACAGTTTCATAAGTTCATCAATCTTTCCACTCAAAGTATTAATTTCTTCAATCGCATGCACTTTTTTACTAGTAGAAGATCTTTCGGTATGCCATTGAGAGTAATTAGCCATAATACTATCTAGGAGTTTTGTAGCTTCTCCTAATGTGATTTCCATAAAAGTACCTCCCGCGGCCGAATCTAGAAGATTTCTAGATGCAAAATTCAATCCGACAATCTTTTTTTGTATAATCATCCATAAACTTAAACCATGAGTAGGGCAATTTCTTATCATCAATTTCATCCTCTCCCAAGATTGTGCAATGTGTTCATTATCAAGTTTCTTAAAATTCATTATATTGTTCCTAAGGGAGATGATCTTAGCGGGAGGAAAATACTTGGAAACAAAAGCATCTTTACACTTATTCCATGAATCAATACTATTTTTAGGCAAAGATGAAAACCAAGTTTTAGCATGATCTCGTACTAAGAATAGAAATAGCTTCAATTTAACAATATCATTATCCACATCTTTCTTCTTTTGCATATCACACAACTCAATGGAAGTATTTGGATGGGATGCGGCATCTTCAATAGGAAGGCCGGAAAATTGAGCTTTCATAACAAGATTCAGCAAAGCAACATTAATTTCATAAGATTCCGCACTAGTGGCAGGAGCGATCGGAGTACTAATAAAATCATTATTATTAGTATTAGAAAAGTCATACAACTTGGTATTTTCTTGATACATCATGACAAAGCAAGCAATCTAACACACGAGCAACCAAAAAGCAAACGAAAATACGAACGGAGGAAGGGCGAATAAAAAGGAAAATCTTTTTGTATTTTTCTGAAAATCATTTTAGAAGTGGGGGAGAGGAAAACGAGAGGCAAATGGGAAATAATGTAATGCAAGAGATGAGAGTTTATGGTGGATACTTGGTAGGCTTGATGTAGACCTCCCCAGCAACGGCGCCAGAAACTCTTCCTGCTACTTCTGGAGCTTGCGTTGGTTTTTCCCTTGAATAGGAAATGGTGATGCATCAAAGTAGAGATAAGTATTTCCCTCAATTAAGAACCAAGGTATAAAATCCAGTTGGAGATACTAGCAAGTCCCCAATGTATGCACCTGCATAAACAATCAAAAACTTGCACCCAACTCAATAAAGGGGTTGTCAATCCCTTCACGATCACATGCAAAGGTGAGATCTGATAGAGAGAGATATAAAATATTATTAAAATGTAAAACAAGAGAAAAGTAAATAAAACACAACTATGTATTTTTGGGTTTTTTGGTTTATAGATCTGAAAATATATAATGGAAAATAGACCCAGGGGCCATAGGTTTGACTAGAAGCTTCTCTCTTGAAGGCAAATAATATGATGGGTGAACAAATTACTATCGAGCAATTGATAGAAAAGCACAAAGTAATGACAATATCCAAGGCAATGATTATGCATATAGGCATCATGTCCGTGTCAAGTAGATCGAAACGATTCTGCATCTACTACTATTACTCCACACATCGACCGCTATCCAGCATGCATCTAGAGTATTAAGTTCAGAAAGAATGGAGTAACGCCTTAAGTAAGATGACATGATGTAGAGGGATAAACTCAAGCAATATGATGAAAACCTCATCGTTTTACCCTTGATGGCAAAAGTACAAATGCGTGCCTCGCTACCCCTACTTTGTCACTAGGTGAGGACACCACAAGATTGAACCCAAAACTAAGCACCTCTCCCATTGCAAGAAGAACTAATGTAGTTGGCCAAACCAAACCGATAATTTGAAGAGAAATAGAAATATATCAAATCACGCATATAAGAATTCAGAGAAGATTCAAATAATATTCATAGATAATCTGATCATAAATCCATAATTCATTGGATCTCGACAAACACACCTCAAAATAATATTACATCGGTAGATCTCCAAGAACATCGAGGCAAACATGGTATTGAGAATCAAAGAGAGAGAAGAAGCCATCTAGCTACTAGCTATGGACCTATAGGTCTATGGTAAACTACTCACGATTCATCGGAATGGCAATATAGTTGACATAGAAGCCCTCCGTGATTGAATCCCCCTCCGGCAGTGTTGAGGATATAACTACTGAGTGTAAACTACCCAGGAGGGGCCGGTTCAAGATCAACTATACTAAAGCCCATGAAGACAAGAATATGGCACTTTACTGATAAAGCTTAGAGGCCCAAAGCCCAGAGGCGGATTAGGGCCCATAGTGGTAAACCGCCATAGTTGTATAACTTCTATTGTAAGTTAGGGAAAGGCAGAGACCGAGCCGAACACTTGTATGAGTCGGCCTCGGGATTCTGTAAATCGGCCGGGCATCAACCTGTGTATATAAAGGGGCGACCCGGCGGCGGTTCAGCGACAACAGAAAACAACTCAAGACCCAGGCAAAGCGTATTTGCTCCCTGGTCATCGAAACCCCAATAATCCCATCACAACTAGACGTAGGCTTTTACCTTCATCGTAAGGGGCCGAAGTAGTATAAAACTCTCCTGTCCCTTGTTCGGTTTAACCCCTTCAGGCTAATCTCGTTGCGATGGCTCCACGACTAAGTCCTTCTGCTAGGACATCTGACATGATATTTCCACGACAGTTGGCGCCCACCATGGGGCTATCGCATGATGGTTTCGAGTTCCTAAAGGGCAACTTTGAAGGGCTCAAAGGGTACGCGGTTGGCCGGATGACCAAGAGTCGTCACGGTAAGCTTTACATCGACGATGCAGGCTGGGGCCCTGAGGCCGGCTCAATCGAGTACGGGTACCGGGTCCCCCTTGGCGGAATTCACGTTTTCATTGGCAAGATCGAGGAACCGGGTCCTGAGCCGGACATCTCCACCGACCTCGTCGAGACGGCTCAGCGTGCAAGTCCTGCCCGGGTTCAGCCTACCATGAAGCATGCATTCGTGGGATTCATCCATGGTGCGGAATCTGAACCGGTGTCCGACAGTGAGAGAGCCATCTACTCAGATGGTGAATCGTCCACTGGCGAAACCGAGTCGCTATACCGACTGTAAGATGGCCGAATTGAGGGATATTCCGATGGCGACAGTATTCCGGGTCCCCTTGAACCGCCAAACCGGGTTGCGATCTTCATGGCCGGTACGCAGCCCACTGTGCAATCTTCATCTACAGCAGCAATGGTCTCCGGATCTGCAGCCGCGGCAGGTGGCCCGGCGCGTCGGCCGTCTCATGTTCTTGCCGGTTTACTGGATGCCTTCATGGCATTGTTGACTACAGCGGTGACTCCGGAGACTCAAGTTCAGCATAATGCGGATGTCACGAAGCTAAAGGATCGGATAGCTCAGGCCAAGGCGGACTTGGCAGCTGAGGAGGCCAGGATGGATGAAGAGCGGGCCGCTTTGGACGCCCAATCACAAGAAATCCAGGCGCAAAATTACCGGCTTATGTTGGATCAGAAAGCATCAAATGAAGTTATGAGAAGGAAATAACAGTCTCGACTGCCGCAAATTTACGAGGGTCTGGATCTCTTCGGTACACTAGGAGCTGGGTCTAGCAATCTGGCGGGGGTAAACCGGACCGAAGGACCTGGGGCAGCGCCAGATTAGCCACGGGCGATGGACCCACCTCGACGGACGGACAACCCGCCACAGTATGTAGCAACACCGCCGGGTCACTTTTCTAGCCATTTGGATAATATGATCGCGGCAGCATCACGTTTGGCGGCTATTCTAATGGAGGATGATTCATTAGCAGCAATTGAGTCTCGACGAGCTAGGGATCTTCTTCAAACCGCCGTTGTACAGCAACAGGCTTATTCCTATAGTCGAGATAGAATACATTCAACCCCTCGTCCGAGCAAGAGTTATAGCAGGCACATAGATGAACCGGCCATGTCAAGCAGTGCGCGGCGTCGGATGCCCCTAGAGGGCCTAATCCGGTGAACGACGGTTTGAATGCTCAAGATGTGGTGGATAATGGCAGAGTGCGAAGGGAGGCCGCATTAGCAGTGCAACACGCTGGTCATCATCAACCCGCCCCGGTTCAGCCAGCGGCGTCAGTAGAGCGAGGGACCGGGCTTGCCTTCAGCTCCTGGGGAGTGCCGTGTCTCATCCCGGCTCTCCGTAATGTGCGTTTGCCGAAAGATTTCAATGGTCCACGCAAGGTGCCTAACTATACCGCTGATCAGACCCCCGAGGCGTGGGTTGAGAGTTATGAGATGGCAATGGAGATGCTAGATGTGGATGAAGCGGCGTGTGCAAAGACTTCACCATGATGCTAGAAGGAACGGCTCGCACTTGGCTGAAGAGCCTGCCTGCTAACTCGATCAATTCATGGGATGAGTTGAAGGCCAAGCTCATAACAAACTTCAAAGATACATGCAAGCAACCTATGTCCATTGTAGATCTAGCGGCTTGTGTCCAAGGAGAGAATGAATCAACAACCCATTGGGTGCGCCGGGTTTCAGAAATTTTACACTCATCCGGCTGCATCAATCCGGATACAACAATTGTGACGTTGGAGGGCAATTGCCGGTTTTAGTCACTAAAGATGAAGTTGGGACGGCTCAAGCGTCAATGCAATGATATGGGAACACTCATGGCGGCTCTGGTTAAGTATGTTGATTCTAATAATACCAAGGACCCTGACTCTGATGAAGGGAAATATGAGAAGGGAAAGAAGAATGCAGGTTCAAAGGGACATCATAACCATGTGGCGACAGAAATAATGGTAAGCGTAAAGCGGACAATTCCGATTTTGTGTCTAACACCAGTATGCAGGGTAATATGCAGCGCCGTAAGGTTAAACCGCCCCAGCGTGGTGGAGGAATGAATCTGGAACGTCTGTTAAACCAGCCCTGCCCAAAGCATGGGACAAAGGAGGTTCCGGCCACGCACCTTTGGAAGGATTGCCACATCATGAGAGAATTCAAAAACTCTGATCTTTTCTGGTATGATCAGGGTCCATCTGGTGGTTCTGGTCGAGGATTTCATGGGCCGGGTTACGATGGTGGCGGTTCAAACTTAGGATTTCAGAATCAACAAGGAAATCAGAATAACCAGGGTGGTAAGCATCAACAGGGTAATCAGGGGAATCAATAGTAGTCGGGTTATCAGAGCAACCCAAAGCAGTTAAACGGTGGACAGTATCATGTCTTCACTACTAGCTTGTGCAAGCGCGATCAGAAACTCCATAAAAGGGCAGTAAACTCTGTTGAACCGGCAGTGCCCCATTATCTACGCTGGTCTAAGCAGCCTATTGTCTGGAGCAGGGAGGATCATCCGCCCCGGGTTGACAATCCGGGTCACCTAGCTTTGGTGGTTGCATCGCGGGTGGGAGGTTATAAGTTCACTAAGGCTCATGGATGGAGGAAGAAGTATCAACATCTTGTACTATGAAACCTTCCGGCGTATGGGGTTGACGGATAAGAATCTTAGACCATCAAACACCGCCTTTCACGGAGTGGTGCCTGGTAAATCGGCTTACCCAGTTGGTAAGATAGCTCTTGAGGTAGTTTTTGGAGATGATCATGATTCAAGGTCCGAGACACTTACATTTGAAGTGGTCAAAATCAGAAGTCCGTATCATGCTTTATTTGGACGGCCGGTTTATGCTAAATTCATGGCAAAGCCGTGTTATGTTTATCTGCAGCTCAAGATTCCGGGTCACAAAGGGACCATCATGGTTCATGGTAGCCGTAAGATTGCTCTGGAGTGTGAGGAAGGTGATGCAGCCTATGCTGAATCGGTTTGTGCAACGGAAGAGTTGAAGTTTTATAAGGACAATGTTGATCCGGCAGACATGACCTCTCTAAAGAAGCCCACTACAGAGCATGATCAGGCTTTGAAGTTTAAATCGGCTGATGAGACTAAACTGGTTGATTTTGTTCCTAGCGATTCATCTAAGCAGTTTAGCATCAGCGTCAACTTGGATCCCAAATAGGAAAGCGCGCTCATCGAGTTCATCCGTGAGAACCGGGACATCTTTGCATGGAAACCTTCTGACCTGCCAGGTGTACCGAGGGAACTCGCTGAGCACACTCTTAATATTGATCTAAAGTTCAAACCAGTCAAACAGTTTCTTCACTGCTTTAATGAGGAATGGCGTAAGGCCATTGGGGAAGAGGTAGCCCGGCTACTGGCAGCAGGGTTTATCGTGGAAGTGTTTCACCCAGAGTGGTTGGCTAATCCGGTGCTGGTACTTAAGAAAAACGGCACTTGGCATATGTGTGTGGATTACACAGATCTGAAACAAGGCTTGCCCAGCTAATCCCTTTGCCCTGCCTCGTATTGATCAAATCATTGATGCTACAGCGGGTTGTGAGCGTTTGAGTTTTTTGGATGCTTATTCTGGTTATCATCAGATCAAGATGGCAGTTAAAGACCAGGAGAAGACAACCTTCATCACTCCCTTTGGAGCCTTCTGTTATGTCTCTATGCCCTTTGGGCTCAAGAGTGCCCATGCAACTTATCGATGTTGTGTGCAGAATTGTCTTCATACTCAGATTGGGCGCAACGTTCATGCCTATGTGGACGATATTGTGGTCAAGTCCAGGAAGGCAGAGACGCTCATATCTGATTTGCAAGAAACCTTTGATAATCGGAGAGTTTATAAAATGATGCTCAATCCGGCTAAGTGTGTTTTTGGTGTACCGGCTGGCAAGCTCTTGGGTTTTTTAGTGTCCAACCGAGGCATTGAGGCTAATCCAGAAAAGATCAAGTCTATCACATCTCTGGCTAAACCGGCATGTATCAATGATGTTCAACGTCTGGCGGGTCATATTGCGGCTTTGAGCCGGTTTATCAGCAGGTTGGGAGAAAAGGCGATCCCTCTGTACCAGATGTTGAAGAAGACAGACAGTTTTGTCGGGAGCGATGCTGCTGATGCGGCGTTTGAAGACTTGAAGAAGCAGTTGGCTGAACCGCCGGTTCTTGCCTCTCTAGTTGATAAGGAGCCAGTGCTGTTATATGTGGCTACTAATGCCCGTGCTGTCAGTGTTGCTATTGTGGTAGAGCGCAAGGAGGCTGGGAAGGAATACCCGGTTCAAAGGCCGGTTTATTATATCAGCGAAGTGCTCATTGAGTCAAAGCAAAGATATCCGCATTGGCAGAAGCTGGTGTATGGGGTTTTTATGGCAAGTAGGAAGCTTAAACAGTACTTTCAAGGTCATCCCATCACAGTGGTCAGTTCTGCTCCTTTGGGGGATATAATCCAGAACAGGGAAGCAACTGGCCGGGTTGCTAAGTGGGCTATTGAGCTTGGACCACACGGTTTGAAGTATATGCCTCGAACAACAATCAAATCCCAGGCCCTTGTGGATTTCATCAATGATTGGACAGAGTTGCAGATACCGGAGGACAAACCAGACATTACATACTGGACTATTCACTTTGACAGGTCCAGGCAATTGGAGGGCTCGGGGGCTGGAGTTGTCCATACTTCCCCTCGAGGTCATAAAATTCATTATGTTCTTCGCTTAATGTTCCCTTGTACTAACAATGTAGCTGAGTATGAAGCCTTACTCCATGGTCTTCGAGTGGCTAAGGAGATGAACTTAAGCCGTGTACGATGCTTTGGAGACTCAGACCTGGTAGCCCAGCAAGTTTCAGGTACTTGGGATTCCAAGGATCCACTCATGGCGACTTACTGATGAAAGGTGGATATTGTTGCTGGTCACTTTAAGGGATATCAAGTGGAGCACATTGATCCGTGCAAAAATGAGGCAGCTGGCGCTTTAAGCCGGCTGGGATCTCAGCGTAAAACGGTGCCACCTAATAGCTTCCTGTATGTCTTGGATAACCTGTCGGTTCAGTTACCTATAGAGGAGGACCTCGCCATTCCTGATCCGGAGGAACCGTTGGTGGCTGCTTCATATATCATTCCGGATTGGACAGTTCCATACATGGCGTATATGAACCGAGGCGAGTTATCAGAAGATGAAGTTCTGGCCAGACAGATAGTCCAGCGATCCAAGTCCATGACAATCGTCAATGGCGAGTTGCATCATTGCAGTGTTTCAGGGGCGTTTCAGCGTTGCGTTTCTCCTGAAGAAGGCCGTGAGATTTTACGCGAGATCCACGAAGCAGATTGTGGTCATCACGCCGGTTCAAAATATTTGGTGGCTAAAGCTTTTCGTCATGGTTTTTACTGGTTGACGGCTCATGCCGATGCTGAGGACCTGGTAAAGCGATGTGATGCTTGTCAGAAGTTTTCACGCCGAGCTCATGTTTCGGCTCAAGAGCTATGGATGATTCCAATAACTTGGCCATTTGCTACTTGGGGGCTTGATATGGTGGGTCCTTTTAAGCGATCCAAGGATAAGAAGACCCACCTCTTGGTGGCAGTTGACAAATTTACTAAGTGAGTTGAAGCGGAGCCAGTAAGCAAATGTGACGCAACCACGGCGGTTCAATTCATCAAGAAGGTGATCTTCCGTTTTGGTTTTCCACATAGCATTATCACAGATAATGGCACGAACCTTTCTAAAGGTGAGATGGAGGACTTCTGTCAAGGAGAGCACATCCGGCTTGATGTAGCGTCTGTGGCTCACCCCCAATCTAATGGTTAAGTTGAGCGAGCTAATCAGGAAATTTTAAAGGGTATAAAGCCCCGGCTTATGGTCCCTTTGAAGCAAACGCCGGGTTGTTGGGTGGAAGAATTACCATCTGTGTTATGGAGCATAAACACCACCCTAAACCGATCTATAGGTTATACGCCTTTCTTCATGGTTTACAGAGCAGAGGCAGTACTCCCCAGTGATATTCGTCATGACTCGCCTCGGATTGCCAATTATGTTGAAGCGGACAACGAGCAAGCATGTCAAGAAGCACTTGACCTGTTAGATGAGAAGCGGGACATGGCCTTGGCTCGTTCGGTGGTTTATCAGCAAGATCTGCGGCGTTATCACAACTGTCGGGTTAAAACAAGAACCTTTCAAGAAGGCGATTTAGTGCTCCGGCTCATCCAGGATCAGACCGATATGCACAAGTTATCCCTGCCTTGGAAGGTCCCTTTGTGGTCAGCAAGAATCAGCACAACGGATCATACTACCTCATTGACGTTCTAGAAGACTCACGCAGTTCTGAGGAGGAGACCCGGCGGCCGTGGAACATAGCTCTCCTTCGGCCTTACTACACCTGAGCTATAGGATCTTCTTATGTACATATTTCGACAATGTATATATTATGCTCAATATAATAAACTGGCATCCTAGCTACAAGCAGGGCCTCTGCCGTTCTTCCAATATTTCTTGGTTACAAGGGGGCTTCTGGTTCCAAAGCGATGACCCGTTTTGTCCATTAAACCGGCTATCATGCCATCATACAGCTTGGGAGCTTCACACCCAAGGGGCCAAAGAGAGTTTTGTTGCTAAAAGCACGACTCAAACATAGGCACCCATTGAGCACAGCTCACAAAGTTACTTGGGGGCTCTTTGTGTAAAGTAACAAAGAGTTTGAAAGGACCCTTGTAATTGGGTATCGATCCATGGCTTGGAAGCCTGGTGTATTCACCTAAAACCCCGGGTTGACCTGCCTTCATCAAGTAAGCCACTCCTATCCAAGAAATCCTGGCATGACCCGTTGAACGTTTGACAAGTTACTCTCTTTGAGACCCTGAACTTGTCAAAGTTAAAACGATGATTGGTTAGTTGGAGGCCCATCTTAAAAGGCTTTGTCAAATGGTTTAACTCAGCGGCCGGGCAGCCCACGAAAAGCCTCAAATTTGGGCCTGGCAGCCCTCGAAAAGCCTCGACTACAAGTGTTATTTGCTTTTGCTTTTACAAGTTTTATCTTTTTTGATCAACTTTTAAAAATAAACCGGCATCTCTTGATCCGGCCAGGCTTTATGTCTTCATCTCAACCTGGTGTTTCTTAACCCGGTGTGGCTTACTGTTATCATCTGTTAAGCATATAATCAATGGTGAACCGACATCTTTCAATCCAGCCTGGCATTGACTATAAGTAGCCAGAATGATCATCCGGTGTTTACAAATACCCGGTGTGGCTTATTACGCACCAGCCTAGTGTGGTGGATACCTTCCAACACCCAAAGTTTGGGTTTTCACCCTTACTAAACGAGTTGGTGGATTAACAAAAGTGATTTAATATCACAGGTATGATATGATTCATATTTTATTACTGTATAACCTTGGTTATGAGGATTTCTGTTTTTGTATTGGGTATCATGACCCGTCCGGCGGTAAACCGCCAGGACATGTTTAAGTGTTTAACATGCAGAAAGCAGAACTTATACGGAATGCCAAGGTAAATAAAGCCAGCGCCGCAAATATCATGGCGGATCAAACAAAGTCATATATCGGTGCACGATGGCAGTAGATCAAAGTATGCCAACTAGCCTATTACAAGGTGCTTTAAGGCCTACAATAAGTTATTGTACTTTACACAGAACACAATCTATGAAAAATCAGCCCGGTTGCCGGATTAAGATTCATCGACGGGTTGACGTGAGGTTGATGGATCTTCTGGCGTCGTTTCAACCTCGTCCTCCCCATCCAGTGGCTGGAAGTCAATGGTGGTCCAGTCAATCCGGGTTAAAGCTTGAAAGACAGCCTCCTCACTTATAAGTTCGGACGGTTCAACGTCAGGGGCATAAGGGTGCTTACGGATTGGCGGGATAAGATTTTGCAGTTCTTTTACAGCAGTGTGAATCCGTTGGTTGTTTGCATCATAGAAGGACCAATGAACAGTCAAGTTAGCCTCTTCCGCCAATTGGCTTGCCAGCGGACGCATCTCCTTTGTCAGGGCTTTGAGGGCTTCATTATCAAATTCTGACCCATTTTCTTATTCACCCAGAAAGCCCTTGGCGATGTCAATTGGATCCAGGTCAGCTATCCACGCTTTGGCCCGGGTCAGTGCTAACAAAGCGCCAGCCCTGGCAGCAGATCGTTTCATTTCTTCTATCTATGCCAGCGTCATCGATAATTTGGCTAGTGTCTCCTTGATCACCATTGGTGCCAGTTTGTTGTATGAGACTGTGCAGATAACCCGTTGGGCACCGGTATATAGTTGCTCTATGAACGTATATGTTGCCTTCAGTTTCATCCGCATGTCAGAGCCCAGATGAGCAACACGGCTACCTGAAGTTTAAGAATTCACTGTTAAACTGGATATTTTAGAGATGGTTAATGAAGCTCTGTACACAAGGTACTTACCAAATATCGCAGACGTCATAGCATTTACTTGATGTTTCAACCCGGTTAGCTCTTCTGCCACCGGTTTAAGCGCTGCCTCGGCATCTTCAGCTCGCTTCAACAAGGAAGCCTTTTCAGCTTCCCAGTTGGCACGTTCAGTCTTGAAACCGTCCTTCAGTTGTTCCATGGCTGTTAAAGTGCCTTTTAGTTCCTCTTTAGCCTTGGAGGTCTCTGCTTGCTGGGACTTGATATTCTCTTGAAGATCAGAAATTTGGGAACCTTGGTTGTTTATATCAGCCTGCAACAGTCATATGATGACGAGGTTAATATTTTTTCTCAAAAGTCCCAAGCATATAACCAGTTATACACTTGGCACTTGGGGGCTAATGCAAATTGCTTCTTTACTGCTGATTATTTGAAGTCCCAAAGCTCAATACAAGTATTAATCTTGGCACTTGGGGGCTAATGTGTGTTTGATCAGAAAATACACAAGCAAGGGAATTAACAAAATGCATTATGGAATATAAAAGTCCTGGTTTATCTTCAAGAGATAAACCGGCCCTTGGGGACTACTCAGTTGAAGTGTTCTTTATCTTAAAAGTCCCGGTTTATCTTCAAGAGACAAAACGGCCCTTGGTGGCTACAATGAAGTGGATACACAGAACAAGAAGGATTAAAAGGTTTGGAAGATTACCTCATACCACTCCTTCATTATGTTCACCAAACCGGACTCATAATCTCGGCTTGTGTAGAGGCGGTTTAGGAAATCGGAATGAAGCTCCTGGGCAAAAAGGTTAACATAGTTGGATAAATCTGTCTTCTCTTTCCCCTTGCCCATAGCAAAAAATTCTTCCTTGGCAGTATGCTTTGATAAGGCAACCGGATTTCCTGGGATGGAGTGAGCAGTACCTGTGATAATAACATCATCATTGCCACCTTTTGACGGGCTCGGCGGATTAACAATATCCCTGGCTGGGCTTGGCAGATCAACAGCTAGGCTCGGCGGATCAGCAACTGGACTTGGAGGAGTAGCATGTGGGCTTGATGGATCAACATGGGTAGTCGGGTCAGCTTCCGACATATCAGCATCAGCGTTTGGACCTTGTGGGGCAGAATCATCCATCACAGTATCAGTGTCTCTGTCAGCACCTTCTGGGGTCCTCTCCGGTTCAACTTGATCAGTAGGGGCACTAGTTTTGGCTTTCTTGCTCAGGCGGGCTTTGGCACTACAATATCAAACAAAGGTCAGTATGGTAAACCGACGCATGAAGGAAAAAGATGAAGGGCAGCATACTTACCCAGCGACGGTCTTGAGGGGAGGCAATTGAGTGGTTGATGAGTCGCCAGATGAAGAATTAGACATCACCTCATAATTCGAATCAGACGGATTAAATGGGTATCGAAAGCAACCTGCCAAGGGATAAGGTTTATTAAAAGAGGAAGAGACCTTTGGACGATGTTTCGGGGTTGGAGTGTCTGGTAAACCGGAGGAAGTGACTTGTTGGCCACTGTGCCGGCTTGTGCGACGACCTTCATGTTGCTGTGTCTTCAAAGAAAATTGTGGATCCAAATGAGCAAGATGGTGAGAGTATTTTACTTTCCGAACTGCACGATGAAGTTTTTGAACCGGCACAAGATTTGAATCGGAGGAAAGGGAGATTACTTCTACATGGCCGGCACGACTGGCTTCCGCATCATCCTGGTAATAGTTATTGTCAATAAGATGTACGAAAAATAAGCCAAGGGAGTCAAGTTCTACCTCTTGTTCCGATTCCTCGATATCTTCGGGCGGATCAGAGGACTCAGTGGTTTTCTTCTTGGCTGGTCTCTTTGTGACTTTGTTTTTGGCACGAGGGGCCCTCGCCGGTTTATCTTGAGCTTTCCTCTTCCAGAAGGAATCTTTGGCCTGTAAAATTAAACAAAGGATTATTATAGCAGTGTTAAAGCGGGGACGGATCAAAAAGCACAAGGTTAAATTTTTTACCGCTGGCGGTTTGTTGGAAGCGTAAAAAGGGCGCAACCCAGTTTTGCTGCATGCAGCGATCGGTTCGTCCAGCATCTTCTTCACAGATTCAGTGACTTCATCATCAGTCATTTCTATTTCATTAAACCGTTGAGGATCCTTGATGTTGCCGGTATACTCATGCATCAACCCGGAGCGGCGGCTTAAAGGTAGGATACTCCATGAAACCCAGCAGCGAACGAGGTCAACACCAGTTAAACCGTTGGCTAGGAGAGCCCGGAGCTTGGCGAGTTGAGGTGCATAAGCTTGTCATTCTTTGGCAGTTAGTCGTTGAGGTAACGGGTGGCCGTTGCTAAGCCGGTGAGCACGGTAACCCAGCAAAGGATTTTCTCCAGCAGGAGCAGTGTTCTGACAATAAAACCATGTTTTCCAGTCTTTGGGGTGGCTGTGATGTTTTGCATGAGGGAAATCAACTTCTTTCCTCTTCTAGATTGACACCCCACCAAGTTCAGTGTTGGGACCATCAGAGAACTCAGTTCGGCGGTTTAGATGGAAAAAGTCCCGGAAGAGCTCAACAGATGGTTCTTCTTGAAGGTAAACTTCACAGAATACTTGAAAATTGCATATGTTGGACACAGAATTCGGTCCAATATCTTGTGGATGGAGTTGAAAGCTAGCAAGTACATCCCGGAAAAACTTTGATCCGGGAGGGCTGAATCCCCGGTCTAGATGCTGCATGAACACAATCACTTCTCCATCTTGAGGCTCAGGAGGGCATTCAGGGCCAGGGACTCGCCAATGAAGGACATTTTTCTGGGCCAAAGCGTCGGTCAGAACATATCCATTGAGATGCGTCTCCGTGATCCGGGAAGGAACCCAGTTGCAAGCAGCAAATTGCTTGGTCATTTTGAAAAACAAACTGTAAAAGAAATGGGAAGGCCGGTTTACGATTCAAGGTTAATGTGGGTTAACCGGTGTTAAACCGAGGAATTTGATCAAGGCATATATGTGAGGTAAACCGGAAACTACTACTCAAGTCAAGATGGCGGTTTAAGTGAGGGCTAATGGTATCTGGCGGATTATCAGCTACTAAAGATTAAACCACCGATAACGGAAGGAGCAGATCTGAAATCTACTAAGTGTTGCAGAAACAAGTTTCACAAGATGGTGATATAATTTTGGATCTACCACAGTTTTACAAAAGGAAAAAATTTCTAACCCTAAAGGTCGCGACAGCAGGGAGCGCGTATGCCTGGGCAGGATCTCAAGCAGTAAAAAGTAGTTTCTAAGGGTAATTAGGGGTGTTGAACTACTTCCACACACCTTTGCTATCAGTTTCAGGTCTATTTATGAGATCTAGGAGAGGAAAAGGAAAAACGAGGAAGAACACCGATGAATAGAAGAACCCTAATGCAGATCTAACAGTTGTAAAGAGGAGTACTTACTGATGCTGGGAGGCAGCGGAGGGGCGGTGTTGTCTATCTAATCAAGAATAGGTTGATGCAGCGGCCTTGTTGATGCAGTGCTCGAAGGACAAGGGCGGCGTCGGAGCTCGAGTTCTTCAGAGTCGCGAGGAATAAGAAGATGAGAAGAGGCAATGGGGAGAAATGGAAGGACCCTCGGTCCTATTTATAAAGGCAAGAGGATAAAACGGCAGGCGTGAAAATCGAGGGGCCTGAAGCGGCAAAAGAGGGTGCAGCTGTCGCCTCGATCTTCGGGAATTAATTAAGAGAAGGGAATCTTCATAAATCTTTTTATGCAGAGATGACATCATGACGATTTACTACAGTGTCAGAAGATGACGTCATGGCGGTTCACCAAGATTTACAGGGAGATGACAATATGGTGATTTACAAGAATCATTAGAAGACGCTCACGGAATTTTTCTAAGTATTGAAGATTGACATGAACATGTTCAAATCAATCTGGGGCCTAATGTTGAGGATACAACTATTGAGTGTAAACCGCCCAGGAGGGACCGGTTCACGCTCAACTATACTGAAGCCCATGAAGACAAGAAGATGGCGCTTTACTGATAAAGCTTAGAGGCCCAAAGCCAGAGGAAGATTAGGGCCCATAGAGGTAAACCGCCATAGTTGTATAACTTGTATTGTATGTTAGGGAAAGGGAGAGACCGAGCCGAACACTTGTATGAGTCGGCCTCGGGACTCTGTAAACCGGCCGGGCGTCAACCTGTGTATATAAAGGGGCGACCCAGTGGCGGTTCAGGGACAACAGACAACAACTCGAGACCCAGGCAAAGCGTATTTGCTACCTGGTCATCAAAACCCCAATAATCCCATCACAACTAGACGTAGGCTTTTACCTTCATCATAAGGGGCTAGTATAAAACTCTTGTGTCCCTTGTCCGGTTTAACCCCTTTAGGCTAATCTCGTTGCGATGGCTCCACGACTAAGTCCTTCTGCTAGGACATCTGACGTGATATTTCCACGACAGGCAAGATGCCGGAAAAGGCCCCAAGATGGGATCTCATGGGTATAGAAGGTTACAGCGGCGGAAAAGTATTTTGGTGGACGCTTCTGGCAGTTTGGAAATATTTTTAAATTTGTATGCCTAATATTAGGGTTGGAGGACTCCCGTGGGTCCCACAAGGTAGGGGGCGTCCCCTAGGGCACGCCTTAAGGGCTATTGGAGCCCTTGGGACTCGTCTGCCTTCCTCTAAGTCCTACATGTGTCTTCTGGTCCAAGAAAAATCATCGTACAATTTATTCCGTTTGGACTCCGTTTGATATTCCTTTTCTATAGAACTCAAAAACAAGGAAAACACATAAAGTGGCATTTGGCTCTAGGTTAATAAGTTAGTCCCAGAAATAATATAAAATAGCATATTAATGCATGTAAAACATCCAAAACAGATAATATAATAGCATGGAACAGTCAAAAAGCATAGATACGTTGGAGACGTATCATGACTATATGTGTAGAACTGTTAATGATCTCAAGTTTGTTAGTAAACATGCTTCCATGGTAAGAACTCAAGTAGAACAAGTTCTTAAGGCACAAAATGATTTGCTTAATGAAATGAATAATAAGATGAATTATCATGTTGTTAGAGTTATGACTAGAGGTGGTAAAAGGACTCAGGAAACTTTGTATGCTGATGGCCATCCTAAGAGAATTGAGTAAGATTCTCAGAGAATTAGTACTGATGCACCTCGTCCTTCTAAAAATAAAAAGAACAGTGATAGGACCTTGCATGCTTCTAGTGAACCTATTGTAGATACACCTGAGAACCCAAATGATAATTCTATTTCTGATGTTGAAACGCAATCTAGTGATGAACATGAACCTATTAATAATGATAATGATGATGTTCATGTTGATGCTCAACCTAGTAATGATAATGATGTAGAGATAGAACATGTTGTTGATCTTGATAACCCACAACCTAAGAATAAAAGAAATGATAAAAGAGACTTCATTGCTAGGAAGCATGGTAAAGATAGAGAGCCATGGTTTTAGAAACCCATGCCCTTTCTCCTTAAACCATCTAAGAAAAAGGATGATGAAGACTTTGAACACTTTGTTGAAATGCTTAGACTTGTCTTTTTGCGTATGCGTTTGACTGATATTCTGAAAATGTCTCCTTATGCTAAGTATATGAAAGATATTGTTACTAATAAAAGAAAGATACCAAAAGCTGAAATTTCCACCATGCTTGCTAATTATACATTTAAAGGTGGAATACCAAAGAAACTAGGAGATCCAGAAATACCAACTATACCATGCTTCATTAAAAGAAATTATGTTAAAACTGCTTTGTGTGATTTAGGAGCCGGTGTTAGTGTTATGCCTCTCTCTTTATATCATAGACTTTATTTGAATAAGTTGACACCTACTAAAATCTCTTTGAAAATGGCTAATAAATCAATTGCTATACCCATCGGTCTTTGTGAGGATGTACATGTGGTAGTTGCAAATGTTACTATTTTAACGGACTTTGTTATTCTTGATATACCCGAGGACGACAGTATGTTGATCATCCTTGGTAGACCCTTTTTGAATACTATAGGGTTTTTATTGATAGCAACAGAGGCAATGTCACTTTTCATGTTAATGGTAATGATCATACGGTACACTTTCTGAAGAAACAACCTCAAGTAAATAGTATCAATTCTGTTGGAAAAATTTCAACAATTACTATTGGAGGTTTTGAATTCCCTATTCTTACTATCAAAAAGAAATATGATGTTCTTATTATTGGGGACATGCATATCCCCGTTGAGGTAACCTAGTGTTATACGAAGATTCTCCGGTTTCATGTCAGTCGGAAGAAGTTTGTTAATAAGAGTTGATCAACCTTGTTAATGGATCCCTTTCGACAGCCACGAGGTGGATGAATTTAGTAAACACAACTTTTTGTACCCACTTTTTACTGTCTGTTATTTAGAATTAGTAAAGTAAAAACATTTTTTTCTATTTTCTGAATTATCCGTGCAATAAAAAATGGCTAGAAAATAAAAGTTCTCCAGATGCCCTGAAAATTTAGTATGATTTTTTCTATAATATTTAAGAATTTTTGGCACTGAACACACCTCAGGGGGGTGCACCAGTGGGTCGCAAGCCCCAGGGCATGCCTAGGTGGTTTGTGGGTCCCATGTTGGTCCCCTCACTTATTCCAGCCACCCATCCACTTCGTCTTCCTCCAGAAAAATCACACCATTGCTCAAACCCATGATCTTGCTCATTTTGCTGCCATTTATCGATCTCCTTGCTCAGAACTCCATTTCCGAAACTGTTTTGGGGGATTGTTCCTTGGTTTGTGACTCCTCCATTGGTCCAATTAGTTTTTGTTATAGTGCCTTATATATTGCAAATTTTTGCTTCTATGGTGACCATGTTCTCGAGCTTGCATGTCAAATTTATATGGTCTAAAGTAGGTTTGTTGCTTGATATAGCCTCTAGACACTTGTAGGAGTAGTTGCTATTAATTTTGTTGAGTTTAGTTCACTTTTATTTTGAGTCGCTAAATTTTTTAGAAATTTGCAGAGAAAAGAAAAAGCTATGAGGAGGTGGTTGAGAGGTTCTTCAAGCTGGAATTCAGAAGGGAATGAAAATGAGGAGAAGAAGAATCCCAAGTACAACCATCCTCACGCTTCGAAGGTTCATCCATGTGAATGGCCAAGTGATACATTCTTGAGGGCCACAAGAATTTATGATGACTTCTATTATTTTGACAGAGAATGCCGGCATTACCACCTTCCTCCAAAATAAGTGTGATCAATACCTCCTACTCACTAATACCTTTGTGTAGAACCTTCATTTCTATCATAGGAAATCACCACCCATGGTAGAATTTCATTTGTATGATGAGCATAAGGAGATGATATTGTATGATTTTTGCGATGTTTGCAAAATACCTTATGAGGGAAGCCTCAGTGATCCACCTCCTAGGGACATGTCATATTTCATTACTGACAATACTGTGGGGGAAGAGAGAGGGGTGTCACAAGCGTGGGTGGCTAGTTTACATTTTCCTGTTTTACGCTATTATTCATTATTCATCGGGAGATATCTAACTTGTTGTGGGGAGAGTGGAACTCTCAGCTTACCTGACCTTGTTATTTTGCGCCATGCTTTATATGTCGATAGAACTTTTAGTTTCGGCGCTATTGTTGCTTGACGGTTAAACACAAACCATTCGAAGGGTACTATTTTGGAGGTGTCTATGCTGTCGGTGTTCTGGGAACGGGGGTCCCCAGACTTGGCTGCCTGCGGCCTGCGGCGTGGCTCGAGTGGGGGTCCAACGCAGCCCACCTTCATCAGCTCAAGCTGGAGACCCTCGTGAGGGGCCAAGCATCACGAGGCGGACGACAGGAAACTTCCTCAGGAGCAGCCTCCCCAGGCAGGCTCACGAGGAGGCGGAGAAATCAAGGCGGGGTACCTCCCGAGGAGCCCGTGATGCAAGCCATGATGATCGAAGACCAGGCGGGCGCCAGGCGGGCGCTGGCCTGCGCAGCGTCCTTGTTTCCTTTCGGTGCAAAGGGGGCAAGCACAGACCAAGGCATCAGGCAAAGGTTACCGTTTCGATGCACAAGACCAAGACCAGCAGAACGGCAAGATGGAGGTCATCGTGGAGCCCAGGACGGCGTCATCGTCAGAGCCTTTGGCAGCCGAAGACCAACTTTAGTCAGGATAAGTATACCAGATGTTCCCCTTCAAAATGGCCAATTGTTGGCGCCCTTCCCGCTCATTATTTGGGAAGAGGCCCAGGGCCTCCCCCTATAAATAGGACTAGCCACCACAGGGTAGAGGCATGGAGAGAACGGATCGATCAAAGAGAGAGAAGCGACTGAACTCACCCAAGCAGTTCATCACACCAGCTCAAGAACAGCCCCTCGCGAGGCTGTTCTCCCTTTGTACTGTTCATCATCAGCCCCTGAGGCAATCCACCACACCACACAGTGGAGTTGGGTATTACACCACAATGGTGGCCTGAACCAGTATAAATCTCGTGTCCCTTGTGTGTTCATCTTTCTTGCTTAGATCCTTGCGAGACCTCGAGACGTGAGCTAGTAGGGGAAAGATCTTCGTACGCCAGGTAGGGGTGCGCCGGAATCCTTCTTCCACCGGCTCGCGTTTCGTCGCCTCGCCGCCCTGATGTCAACCGACCCGACTGCCAACATCGACCGCTAGGCGGCGTGGCCCGTCCATGCAGTGCCGCCGGCCCAGGGCGACCTCAACCTTCCGCCTCAGGCAGCTCGCGCTCCGCAGGGCGCTACGGGGCGCGGGCGACGCGGCCAAACGCCGCCTGCCCTCACACCGCGGCAGGTGCGGTCAGCAGCGAGAGCTTCGAACCACGCCGCGGCCACAACGCCACACACCCAACGGGAGCAGGCGAACTCCAAGGCCGCGCTCACGGTGGCCCGAGAGCTGCTACGGTGTCGGCTGCTGGAGGGCGGCCGTTACGTGTTGCTGGAGCGAGTAGTCGAACTCCTGGATGCCGCCGCCTCGGGAGCACCTCCTTTCTGCGTCTAGCTGCCACCCCAGGTCCAGGGCGGGCCGTATGGCGGCCCCATACGTGCCCACGCAACTCTGAGCAGACTCCAAGCCCTTCTCAACGCCAACCCGGCCGTCAGCACCGGGCGCCAAGTCGCGCCGGCCCCATCTCTGGCCGGCGAAGGAGCACACGCCGCGACCTTCGGCCTCGGCAGGCCACCATGCCATCACCCTCAAGACAACGCTCCAGGCCGGACATCGTGGCATGTGGGGCACTATGGCGAGAATCGTGGGGCTGTGATCCCAGAAGCTTATGTGCCCCACATGGTGGATCGAGAGTGCGCATTGGAAGAAGACCATGGCTCGTTCCTCGGGCCAGGCTAGGGCGAGGACCACCAGAAGCTGAGCTCTTTCAAGAGCCCCAAGAGGGCCTTGACGGCCGCGCTGGTGGCAGCAACTATCTGGTACAACTACTTCCTCAAGGGCAAGCTTATGCTAACCATGGGTCGCCGGAGGTACAGGTCGCCGCGGCAGATGGCTGCCCCAATGCTGCAGCCTCCTACCCCTCGGGAGGAGGGCACCGGGGGCTGCAGGAGAGGGGCCGAGATCCGGGTTCGTCCCCGCGGCGCTCGGTGCAAGGCGCACTCCGGAGGTAGGCCCTCTACCGGGGAGGTGCCACATGGCCTGCTCCCGGCAGAGGACCCGTGGTCATCGGGGGAACCGCTGGCGACCGCTCTACCCCATTGGCGTTGTCCTTGGTTTTCGGTCGCCATCAATGGCGGTAGAGTGCGGCGCAAGGCGGGGCCCTCGTCTGGCGATATGAAGCAAGGCCGGTACCTGTGAAGAAGGCCTAGTGCCTGTGAAGCTCGCCGCCCCGTGACACTCTCACGTAATAATGAGTGGGGCTGTACACGCCCCGGAGTCTCTGGAGAGCCGCCCTCGGGCCTCGGGGGCTCCCGCCCACGCCCAGTGGAAGCACTTAGCTCCGCGCTGGTGAGAAGACGTCGAAGAGCAGACTATGTGTCGGACGCGGCTTTTTGCCTTTTGCCTTTTCCTCTGTTGACAAGTTTCTTCGATTTGAATTTAAGTTGGATTTGAGCTTGAGACTTGTGTGTGTCTGGGGAAGGGGTGCTTAGTCTCGTTCGAGCAGTCTCTCGTGTTCTAGTTTCGGATTTACGTTCAAGTTAGCGTCAGCTGCCTCCCCTCGCGAGCCCCTCGCGAGCCAGGCCAGGCCAAGCACGTCTACAATCCAGACCGCTGTCACCGCACCCTCTCCGGAGGTTCTCATTGCAGGATCAATGGGACCACCCAGAAGACACTCGAGGCGTTGCGGCCCCCACAGGCCCGCTCGGGATTCGTCGGGGTCAAAAGGTAAACAAGTCAGCTGACCCATCACCGGGCCAGTAGCTAAGCTCAGACGTAGTGTTACGCTTACAAGGATATCAATCGTGAACATTTACATGAGGGGCTTCCCCTCCCAAAATTCTCTTACAATCTTCAGGGCCAAGCCCTAACCTTCTTCACGCAGGGTAAACAGCAGGGACGTACGATCAGTCAGACATATCACTCGCCGCGTCCATCTGGGGCGCCTCCAGAGGCATTGCTGGCGTCGCTGGCATCATCACCATCACCACCAACACCACCACCAGCGCCAAGCGCGTCCACCACGCCGCCTTCATCGGCGGCCACGATCACGCCATAATCATCAGACGCGAACGCCCTAACGAGGGCGTCCACGTTGTCCTCCACCCATTGCGTCAGGTCCCCCCGGATGGCTATGGGCACAGGTGCAATGGCGGCATCGAAATTGAAGTGGTGATCCCTGTTATGCAGATGGCTGAAGACACGGGAGAAGGCACGCCCGAGCAAGGCTCGGCTCCTCTCCTCGACGAGCCAACGAGACCTCTCGGAGCGGTTCTCTAGAAGCGTCACCACGCCAGTGAAATATTGGAGGTTGCCGCCATAGTTGGTCTCATGCGGAACCTCGGCAGCGGCTTCGCAAATGTTGCCCAGGGCCGTGTTAGTTTGTTCCCTGAGCATTCGGAGCATGGGGGCGTGCTCATGCTCCAGAATCCGCCTCTAACGGATCTCGTCCTCGTTCGGCCGAGCGATGGCCTCGGCGCCATCAATCCTCTGTCAGAAAAGAAGCAGCTCGGCGCGGGAGGAGGCCAGCTCCGCCTGCGCTGCGCCAAGGGCGGCCATGGAGAGGTCCGCACCCCGCGTCACTTCGGCCAGTTTGGCCCTGAGGGCCGCGGTCCTACCCTCAGCTTAGGCCCTGATCAGCTCCAACCTCGCTTTGTATTGGCGCTCGAGACCCGAACGAGCTTCCACCACGTGGCGGTCGACCTCTTCCTTGGCTCGGGCTTCGCGCGCGGCGACGTCATCCTCCGCCTGAGCCACCAGGCGCTCCCTCGTCTCCAATCGCTCAAGGTTAAGGTTGCGCTCAGTGGCCTCCAGCGTCAGCGCTTCCTCCCGCTTCTGGAGCTCCGCCTGGTCGACGGAAGCCTCCTTCAGCGACACAAGGGCCGCCTAGTGCAGTTCCACTTGCTCCTCCAGAGAGTTTCTCCAGGCTTGGAGCTCCCACACGCGCTCCTCCGCATCCTTGCGCCATCGGTCTGCTTCCCGGGCCTTCTCGACGGCTTGAGAGCAGGCCTCTCGCGAGGCCGCTAGCGACACTTCAGCCTTCGCGTTGTCAAGGTCACGCTGGTGACGAGCAAGGGTGATGGATACCTTCAGCTTGCGCCTCTCCTCAGCGAGGCGCAAGCCTTCGGCCTCGAGGCGCGTATCCTCGCCAGCAAGCTCCGCCCCGATCCGACTCACCGCATCCGCTGCCCCTGGAGGAATACTTGGCGAAGGGCGCGACACTCGTGAGCACGCCTGAGTACGTCTTCTGCGTCACCCTCCACCACTGGCAAACCCGGAGGGCGCTGGGGTGGCATGCCCCCTCCCGGCGCAGGGCTAGGGGCTGGTGCCCCAGCAATCGCCGGACGGGCCATGCCAGGAGCCCGGCCTGGCACCGGTCCGTCCCCAGAAGAGGAGCTTAAGACTGACTTCAGCCAATCGCCGTTCACGATCAAGGAAGGAGCACGGGGCAAGCTGGTTGTGCCCCAGGAGAACTCATGAAGGGAGGATAGCAGGTGCGCAGGCTCGAGACGCCCAACAGGACGGGCCACTTCTCTGACTGGCTGAGTGGCAGGGGCGCCGCTCGAGCTCGGCGCGCCTAGGGTCAGCGGTGAGGACAAAGCTTGGGGGGATGGCTCCTTGGCCGTCTCCGCGATTTCAGCAGGAACGGCCCTGAAAGGCCGCGATCAGCTGCAAGAACAGAGAAATAAAGGAGCAAAGAAAGAAGAGGACTTACTCGTCCATGGCAAAGTACTTCCTACGCTTCAACAGGCGGCAAGGGCGATCGTCACCGCCCAAGGCCTCCTTCCTCTTGCGGAGAGCCTCAAAGTCTACGCGAAACCGGCCTAAGCGCTCGGCGCAGGGGGCGGTCTGTGGCGTGGAAGAGGCGTCAGGGCGATCAGCGCTAAGGGGACCGACCTGAGGGACACCACCGGGCGCCGTCTCATGAGGAACGACCGGGTCCTCAGGAGCCCCAACCTCGGGAGCTGTAGGCCGCAACTCCTCGCCTGCCGCTGCTCCAGGACGGGCTTCAGGAGATGCCGCTTCCGGAGCTCCACGCGGCATTAGCACCTCAACATCATCCCCTTCGGCTCCCGGCAGTTCTCGTCTCCCCCCTCCATCGTCTGAGGCAGGGCCGCTTTGTGCAACCGGAAGAGCAACCACGGCGACAGGATTCTCGCGGGGCCCCCTGAGGCCAGCCGGGCGCAGCCCCCACTCGTCGAAGCTGGGCATCTGCTTCGCAAAATCGGCCCTGCCCGAACAAAGATACAGGAGGGCACCATCATGTCGGAGGCTTCCTAGGGAAGGGTCGCCAGTGAGGACCTTGAGCACCATCCTCAGTGCTTCAGGCGCCAGGTCCTCCTTCTGGAGCCGCATGCGGTCTTTGTGCCCCGCGAAGTCCCACATCCGGCGAGAGTGGCGCTGGAGAGGAGCAATGCGACACTGGAGGAACTCCTTCACCACCTTAGGCGCCGTCACGTTGAGCGCCCTCAAGGTCTCAAAGAGGCATCAGACGAAAACGAGCTGGGGCTCACGAGCGCCTCATGACCCCAGCCTGAGTTGGGAACAGCAGGCAAGGTTGGGTGCGAGAGCAAGGGGCTGGGCACCCCAACATCCACATACAGCCACCGCTCTCTGAACTTGGCCTCAGGGGGAGCAAGGCCGAAGTCGATCCCTGAAGCAGCCGCCTCTGGAACGGCAAGGAAGCTCACACACCCCAAGCATTGGGTGGGGTTGCTCAGGCGCAAAGAGAAGAAGTGGCGCAACAGGGCAACGGAAGGGGGAATGCCCACCATTTCCTCGCAAACAAAAGCAAAGACAGCCAGGAGGGTAATGGATTCAGGCCTGAGGTGCATCACGTGGATCTGATAATGGGAGAGTACCGCATTGAAGAAAGCAGAGAAAGGGGGAACCAGACCCACCCACAAGGCGTCGGCGAAGAACCGGACCTCTGTGACGACCCTATCAATAGAAGCATGGGACGCAGGCCAGACCGTGGGCCGGCCGCACTCATTGAAGATGGTGGCAAGAGCAGAACGGACCTTGCCCAAGGCCTTGGGATTGAGTATGATTGATCGATCAACGGCGGGGGCCACGGCCGGAGGCAAGCGGGATGAAGGCGCAGGCTTCTTCCCCTTTTCCTTCTTCGTTGGCGCCATGGCAGTCGAAAGAGGGGAGAGATCGAGTTTGATTGGAGGCGGAGGTTGAAGCTCGAGGAAGGAGGAAGGGCAGGAAGCGCGTTGGCGGCGAAAGGGGAATAGCTGTGTGCAACCACGGGTCCACCCAGCCGGGCGCATAATGATGCATCATGGGGAAGCGGAGGCGCCCACGTCCAATCAACCGCCACGCGGCGCCCAAGGCTGCAGGCTGTTGGGGCCCGCGGAGCTTCGCACTTGCCCCTTCGCTTCTCTTCTAAGCCATGTCCGGGTGCACCTTGGGCCCGGGGGCTACTGTCGGCATTCTGGGAATAGGGGTCCCCAGACTTGCCTGTCTGCGGCCTGCGGCGTGGCTCGAGTGGGGGCCCAACGCAGCCCAGCTTCATCAGCTCAAGCTCAAGACCCTCGCGAGGGGCCAAGCCTCATGGGGCAGACGACAGGAAACTTCCTCAGGAGCAGCCTCCCCAGGCAGGCTAATGACAAGGCGGAGAGATCAAGGCGGGGTACCTCCCGAGGAGCCCGTGACGCAAGCCATGACGATCGAAGACCAGGCGGGCGCCAGGCGGGCTCCGGCCTGCGTAGCGTCATTGTTTCCCTTTTGGTGCAAAGGGGGCAAGCACAGACCAAGGCATCAGGAAAAGGTTACCATTTCGGTGCAACAAGACCAAGACCAGCAGAACGGCAGGATGGAGGTCATCGTGGAGCCCAGGACGGCATCATCGTCACAGCCTTTGGCAGCCAAAGACCGACTTTAGTCAGGATAAGTGTACCAGATGTTCCCCTTAAAAATGGCCAATTGTCGGCGCCCTTCCCGCTCATTATTTGGGAAGAGGCCCAGGGCCCCCCCATGTAAATAGGACTAGCCACCACAAGGTAGAGGCATGGAGAGAACAGATCGATCAGAGAGAGAGAAGCGACTGAACTCACCCAAGAAGTTCATCGCACCAGCTCAAGAATAGCCCCTCGCGAGGCTGTTCTCCCTTTGTACTGTTCATCATCAGCCCCTAAGGCAATCCACCACACCACACACTAGAGTAGGGTATTACACCACAATGGTGGCCTGAACCAGTATAAATCTCGTGTCCCTTGTGTGTTCATCTTTCTTGCTTAGATCCTTGCGTGACCTCGCGACATGAGCTGGTAGGGGAAAGATCTTCGTGCGCACCCCAGTGTTCGAACCTCAAGGGCCTGCCGGAACCCGAAATCCGACTTATGCCTTCCGTCTTGCTAAACATTTTGAGATACCCATTAGGCATGATGAGAAGGATGAGATGTTGTTAGCCACTAAATATTTAATCTATGCTAGTATGATAGCTCATGATTTTATTGCCAAAGACGATGACAAGCGACTTCTCTATAACCTAGTATTTAGTCAGGGTACTTGTGAATTATCACCTTGCCTACATATTCTTTGTTCGATATTCATTCAGGCAGACACATTATTATGCCCGAGGACATTTATGCGTACTGGAGGCTGACACAACCTCCAACACCTGAGCCAGCACCAGTTCCGGATCCGTATCAGGAACCTATTTATAAGTGGGAGCCACAGGAGCTCACCAACCAGTGGAATCTTCAGGACCCTCTATAGTATCGAGGAGAGGGTTATTTCGAGCCGTGGCCCTAGATCAACATACGCCCAAATCCTAAGCTTAGCGGAGTATGTATTTCTCACCGGCATTACATTCATGCTCACACATTCATTCCAGCTGTCGGTGTTCATCATTTTTCATTGTATAATCCATGCTAGTTTATTTACTTGCTTTCTTCTTGTGTGTTTGAAAAACTTAGATAAAATTCAAAAACATTTCTCGCTTCTTTTCAGTTTTTCTTTCTAGTTTAAATAGTTGTAGTATTAAAAGAAAACCCCAAAAGATTTCTTGTTCTTATTTTGCTTGTTGGGAGCTTTCCCATGTAAATAGTTTTTCTTGTTTCTGTTTTTAATTTCTTAAGAAAAAAAACTCCAAGAATATTTTAGTGTGTTTTTTGAAATTCTTTCCTTCTTATTTGGGTCGTAAGGAGAAGACCACGATGAAAATGATGAGTGGCTCTCATATGCATTATTGTTGATCTAACAAAGATCCCATATTACCTTGTATTCTCCTTTGAATAAATGTTTACAGATTCCAGCTTGGTCCAATGCACGCACACTCTTCTTATTATTCACATTGTTTGGTCGTGTAAGTGAAAGGCAATAATGGTGATATATGACAAAATGCTTGAGATGAGAAAAAACTGGCATGAACTCGACCTATTTTGTTTCTGTAAATATGATTAGCTCATCGTTCTTGATTTACCCTATTATCAATGAAACATGTTTGCAATGACAATTAGAGATTATAGTTACTCATTCCATGCTTAATTAGCTAGGAGTTCATAATGGTTTGTCTTGTGTGCCAACATGCATTTTAAAATGGTTGTGATGTAGTATGATATGATGGTATCCTCCGTTGAATGATTTAAGTGGCTTGACTTGGCACATGTTCACACATGTAGTTGAATCAAAAACAATATATCCTCCATGATATTTATGTTCATGGTGATTTATATCATACTCATGCTTGCACTCAATGTTAATTAACCTCAATGCATGTTTATGACCGTTGTCGCTCTCTAGTTGGTCGCTCCTTAATATTTTGCTAGCCTTCACTTGTACTAAGCAGGAATACTGCTTGTGCATCCACTTCCTTAAGCCCAAAGTTGTTCCATATGAGTCCACCATACCTACTTATATGCGGTATTTACCTGTCGTTCCAAGTAAATTTGCTTGTGCCAAACTCTAAACCTTCAAATAATAATATGTTTTATGCCCGAATCACTCATGTAGCGGCTGGGGCCTATCAGTATCTTCCATTCTAGGTGGGTTATTCTCACGAGGAGTGTTTATTCACTTGTCATTCACGAGATAGTGGCTGGTAATCGGGATGCCCAGTTCCATGCTCAAAATCAACTCAAAATATTATAATAAAACAAAACTCCCCCAGGACAGTTGTTGGTATGGTCGGTACCCGTGGATTCGGCTAGCCTGGAGTGTGATTGTTGGTGTAGGGGGAGTAAAAACTTTACCATTCTGTTTGGGAATCACCTATAATGTATCTAGCATGGAATATAGTGAGATCTCTTGGTTGTTTTGTTGACAATGAAAGCATGCCGCTAAAAATTATATTCATCTCTGTTTTAAAAGCTTTGAGCTCTGGCACCTCTGCAAATCCCTGCTTCCCTCTGTGAAGGGCCTATCTATTTACTTATACTATTGAGTCATCATCTTCTCATTAAAAGCACCAGCTAGAGAGCACCATTGTCATTTATATGCATTGTTTTTAATTGATGTTGAGTACGAGTGTGACTAGATCTCTTTTGCCATAAATTATAATGTCTAGTCAGTCCTTGATCTTTAGGTGCACTTTGTATTTATGTTTCGCAGTCTCAGAAAGGGCTAGTGAGATACCATTTTGTCATAAATTATATCATGATTGTTTTGAAAAAGTGTTGTCATCTGAGATTTATTATTATTGCTCGCTAGTTGATTATGCCATTGATATGAGTAAATCTGAGACCTAAACATTATTGTGAATATGGTTAGTTCATAATCTTTGCTGAAAACCTGAATATTGGCTAGACATATTTGCAACAACAAGATCAAACAGAGTTTTTAAAAGTTTTTCTTTGTCACTTTTAGTTTGTCAACTGAATTGCTTGAGGACAAGCAATGAGTTAAGCTTGGGGGAGTTGATACGTATCCATCGTATCTACTTTTCCAAACACTTTTGCCCTTGTTTTGGACTCTAATTTGCATGATTTGAATGGAACTAACCGGACTGACGCTGTTTTCAACAGAATTGCTATGTTGTTATATTTTTTTTGTAGAAATCAAAGTTATCGATTGACCTAAAAATTTATGGATAATTTTTGTGGAATATATAAAAAATACTGGCACAAGAAGTTACCGGAGGTGCGCCCACCCCCGCTAGGGCGCGCCCTGCAGGCTTGTGGCCCCCTGGACCTCCTCCGACCCTAACTCTAACTCCATAAGTACCTATTCAGGGAGAAAAGATAAGAGAGAAGGATTCATCGCGTTCTGTGATTCGGAGCCGCTGCCGCCTCTTGTTCTTCATCGGGAGGGCTGATCTGAAGTCCGTTCGAGGCTCTAGAGAGGGGGATTCGTCGCCATCATCATCACCAACTTCCTCCATCACCAATTTCATGATGCTCACCGCCGGTAGTGAGTAGTTCCATCATAGGCTTGCTGGACAGTGATGGGTTCGATGAGGTTTATAATGTAATTGAGTTAGTTTTGTTAGGGTTTGACCCCTAGTGTCCACTATGTTCTGAGATTGATGTTGCTATGGCTTCGCTATGCTTAATGGTTGTCACTAGGGCCCGAGTGCCATGATTTTAGATCTGAACCTATTATGTTTTCATGAATATATTTTTGTTCTTGATCCTATCTTGCAAGTTGTAGACACCTATTATGAATTATGATCCGCATACCCCAAGGTGACAATAATTGGGATTCTTTCCAGTGATTACCGCAATCTTAGGAGTTCATGTATTCACCAAGTGCTAATGCTTTGGTCCGGTTCTCTATTAAAAGGAGGCCTTAATATGCCTTAGTTTCCATTAGGACCCCGCTGCCACGGGAGGGTAGGACAGAAGATTTCATGCAAGTTCTTTTCCATAAGCACGTATGACTATATACGGAAGACATGCCTACATTATATTGATGAATTTGAGCTAGTTCTGTGCCACCCTAGGTTATAACTGCTACATGATGAATATCATCCAACCCAATTATCATTGTTGATCGAATTCCTACGAGCTTTTCTCATATTGATCTTTGCTAAGTTACTTTTGCCATGCTGCTGTTACAATTACTACAAAACTGCTACTATTACTTTTGCCACTGTTACCATTACTTCCATACTACTTTGCTACTAAAAGAGAATGAAAAGCGAGCCAGGTAGAACTGTACTAAATACTTTACTGCGGATATTAAGTCTTTCAGCTGTAGTTGAATTGACAACTCGACTGCTAATACTCATGATTATCCTTTGGCTCCCCTTGTGCCAAATCAATAAATTTTGGTTGAACACTCTACCCTCAAAAACTGTTGCGATCCCCTATACTTGTGGGTTATCAAGGACGAGACATGACGACTAGAGAAGCCACCCATGGTCCTGGCCGGTCGGGCAAGGAGCAAGCACAGCCAGAAGATCCATATGATCTACGACATGACTTAAATGCCAAGATGGCTAATATGTCTCCAACGTATCTATAATTTTGGATTGTTCCATGCTATTATATTACCCGTTTTGTATGTTTATGGGCTTTACTTTACACTTTTATATCATTTTTGGGACTAACCTACTAACGAGAGGCCCAACCTGAATTGCGTTTTTTTGCCTATTTCAGTGTTTCGAAGAAAAGGAATATCAAACAGAGTCCAAACGGAATGAAACCTTCGGGAGCAATCTTTTCGGAACAAATGCAAACCCTCGAGACTTGGAGTGGACATCAAGCAACAAACGAGGCGGCCACGAGGGTGCCCGGCGCGCCCCTTGGGGGTGGGCGTTCCCCCACCCTCGTGGGCCCCTCGAGCGTCAACCGACCTACTTCTTCCTCCTATATATACTCCCGTACCCTAAAAACATCGAAGAGCACCATGAAAACCTAATTCCACTGCGACAACCTTCTTTATCCGCAAGATCCCATCTTGGAGCCTTCATCGGCGCTCCACCAGAGGGGGAATCGACCATGGAGGGCCTCTACATCATCTCCAAGGCCTCTCCGATGAGTTGTGAGTAGTTTACCACAGACCTTCGGTCCATAGTTATTAGCTAGATGGCTTCTTCTCTCTCTTTGAATCTCAATACAAAGTTCTCCTTGATCTTCTTGGAGATCTTGTCGGAGTAATGGGCCATGGGTAGCCTCACCCGAATCCCTGAGCCTTTCAAGACTTTGGGCCAGCTTTGCCCCCCAAGACCTTAGAATGGAGCGCCGCCTTCTGGTGGCCGGCTGGCTCAACGACCGGCTGCCCGAAGACGGGCATGCGCCAGAAGACGACATCAAGACAGGACGACTCCTAGTAGACGGCCTCCGTAGAGGCCGGTCTCTAGCAGGCGGCCACTTAGCGCACTCAGAGTCTGTGCCCCTCATCAAGAAGACAAGACTGGGTGAGGCTACAGTGTAGCCCCTCACCCTCGAATCCTGGGCTCAGCATGGCTACAGTGCCCTGTACAGGCGGAGATCTTCGCACGACGCGACACTGTTGCCACTTCCCCCTTGACGTCATTCCTGATAGGCGGAGCCCTGTTCCCACGACGGCCTATTGGTACGGCCCGCAGGCGGCGGGCCCTACCACGCAGTGAGAGCTCAGAAGACGGCGGAGGCCAGACCAGCCGACCTGAGGGAGGCCGGCTTCCAGCAGGCGGCCAGTTCCTCCCTCGAGGCCCGTGCGCCATTACCCAGATAAGACATGGTGTGGCCACAGTGATCTTCCACTAGGCGGCGGGACTGTAGACACGCTCCATTGACCAAGCCTACGTCATTAACATCACGGCTACAGTGATCAGCCACCAACTAGACCAGCCAGCGGCGGGGGCGGCCTGTTGGCTCCGTACCAGACCAGTCGGCGGGGCCCATCAGGCGGCGGGCCCCAGCTACCGTCGGAGAAGCCGGCGACTAGAGACACTGACAGCCGGGTCCAACACCTGGCCAGATTACCATTTTACCCCTGGGGGGTAGGCCTATATAAATCCCCCATGGCACCCATGCAAAGGGTTTCCAACCTGTTAGAACTAGCTTCCACCCTAGAGGAAGAAGAGAGCTAGCCCTGCCTCCTTCTACCTCTAGCATATAGCTCAAGGCGCACCATTGTATTCACTAGTGCCTTAGTGATCATGCGGAGACCCCGCAGAGCAGGACTAGGGGTGTTATCTCCTAGGAGAGCCCCAAACCTAGGTAAAGTGTGCCGGCGTACGTGTCTACGCCTCATCCCGCTTCCAGGCACCGGCGATGTTCTACTCGCCCCCACCATGATAAGCCATCCTTTGGCATATGTCGCACCCAACCACCGACATTTGGCGCCCACCATGGGGCGAGGTGCACCGTCGTCCGGAGACCTGCTCTGGACGGGAACCTTGTTCCTTCCTGGCGAGCATAGTCAGCCCATCACGCCTGACGGCGTCAGCCTAACGCACTGCACGGCGCGGAGATCGCATGCGCAGCGAGCTGCCTCGCCGACCTTGTTGGCGAGATCCGCCTCTCTGACGAGCCCGCATCCGACGCGGGCACCGACTGCCCCGAGAGCCGCCTCGTCAGCCTCCTCGACCAGCTCCATGTCACTAGCGAACGGCAACAAGTGCGTTGCTGTGAAGTATGTCCCGCTCATGCTCCAGGGCACAGCCCGGACGTGGCTTAATAGCCTGAAGCCCTGCAGCATCAACAGCTGGGTTGATTTCACCGAAGCTTTCATCCGCAACTTCACCAGCACGTACAAGCGGCCTCCCAAGCCCCGTCAGCTCTCCTTGTGCTTCCAAGGGTCCAGCGAATCGACTCGCGACTATCTCACGCGCTGGGCCGAGCTGGGCAACTCCTGCGAGGGCGTGCACGAGGTGTAGGCCATCGAGTACTTCACCGCCGAGTGCCGAGAGGGCACCCTCCTCAAGCACCGGCTTCTTTGTGATGAGCCAGTGACTCTCGACGAACTGCTAATCATCACCGACAAATACGCCACGGCCGACTCCTCCATGAAGGCGGAGATCCAAGTCGAGGCAACCGGCAAGGTAGCCCTGCAGGCTCCTCGGACTCCGGCTGGTGACACCAGTCGGTGACAGCAACCAAGCGACAACAAGCGCACGGCCACATAGCAGGCTTCCACCAGCCGGCAGGTGGCGACCATCGAGGACCAGCAGCCTTGAGGCGCTCCGTCTGCTCTGCCAGCTGCGTGACCAGTCGGTCATGCTCCTCGGCCAGCTTGCTGCATTCTGCCTCCTTGGCACGCAGCGCGGTGTTAGCCTCGCCCAGTTGCTGCTGCAAGGTGGCATTGGCCTCTTTAAGGAGAGAAGAAGAAAGGACGTCAATACTCAGCAAGGAAGAGATGGAGTTGCCGGGGAGATCCGGCCCGACTGCTCAGCAGTCGGCCTGGATCTCTGGGACTAAAGCCCGCGGGTGCGCTATCGCGCTCCCGCAGAGAAAGAAGTCATCAATAGTCAACAAGAGAAATACAGCTACTGGGAAGATCCGGCCCGCCTGCTCAGCAGTCGGCCCGAATCTCGGGGACTACAGCCCGCGGGTGCGCAAGCGCACCCCCGCGGAGAAAGAAAGACAAGACTTACTCCGGCTCTCAGACAAGTTGGCAGTCTACTTCTCCAGCTCCCGGACTCCCGAGTTGAAAGTGGCATCGTGAAGGTTGTGGTAATCCTGCAATAGGGATGCCAAACGAAGTTAGCACATAGTGCTTGCAAGTTAAAGTTCCGGACCGCCTGCTCAGCAGCCGGCTCGAAACTTGGGGACTACACCCAGTGGGTGCGCTGGCGCACCCCCACCAAGGAATAAGAAGACCAGAAATAAAGAAGAGAGAAGCTTACTCAGATGGCTGCTCACGAGTTCAGGAATGCCTCGTTGCACCACTTGAGGGCGTCGGGTTGGGCCCGGAGCTTGACCTGGATGTCAAGGGCTACCTGGTTCAAGGCCCCCGTCCTGCCTCTACGCACCCAACCAGAGGGCGCGGTGCTGGTCGCCTCAGTGTCCAGGACCGACGAGCTCGCGGCGCCGGCCTCCAGCGGTCGCGGTGCTGAGACAGCCTTCGCAAGATGGCGGCGCACGGGTGTGCGGACCTCAGGAGTTGGGCCCGTCACCACCTCATTCCCGGCTAGTGGCACCAGCGGCGCGGCCGGTTGCCTGTCTTGCACTTCGCCGATCACTGGTGGCGGAGGCATGATGACGTCCGGCATGACAATGTCGCCGCCCTCCCTCTCCATGACTGTCTGCTCATCGCCGGCTCCTCCAGTCATCTCCACAAACTCCGGCGGAGGTGGCACGGAATTCAGGGGAGCCACAAGCAGCGACTCCTGGCGGCGCGCGGCCTCTGTAAGCTGCTCCTTCGCCACGGCATCAGCCTCCGCCTACGCCAGCTTCCTTGGCGCAGACGCCTCCACCTTGTCAGCCTCCGCCTTCTACAGGCGGGCGGCTTCCTGGTCCTCACACACCTCCTGCGCGTTTCACTCCTGCGCCTCCTGTAGGTCAATGGCCAGATCGATTCGCCGGGTGGTGGTGGAAGTGTCTGCTGATCTGATGACCGAGGCGGCGCCGACTTGTTGAGGGTGAGTGAAGCATTGAGATAAGAAAGCAAGGCAAAGAAGTTCTTTAGGACACACCGGCAAGTAAGGGGAAACGTAAGAGAAATACTTACGCTAACACCATGGGTGGCGCCTTCGGCTGCCTCTGGAACTTGGACACCTTCGCCGCGGCTTCTTTCCTCCTGGTCGCCGCGGCCGGGTTCTTGGGCTTCTTCAGCACACTGCCGAATAGGGCGGCGCCCTGTTTTGCTTGCGCTTGCCGCCTCGAGCATACGGCCCGGCGGAGGGGCCACGCTTGTGTTAGCGGTGCTCCGGGCAGGGCGCGACTCATCTTCCTCATCGTCATCATCAGGCCAGGTCTCCATGCTGCCCCCTTCCTTGGGGCCGCCTGCTCCGTCGCCGCCGCCTACGTCGTCGTCCTCCAAGGCGGCCGCCCCCAAGTCGGGGTCGTCCTCGTCGCTCACCTCCCAGTCCAGCTGGTAGTCACCACTAGGCCCCACGATGGTGGCCGTTACCGAGGACATGTAGATCTGCGCTCCAAAGAAGAACAACTTCATACCAAGATCAAGACTAAAGCAAGAACCGGAAAGAAGAAACTAAGAAACTTACGGCAGGCGGAGGGTTGCCGCGAAAGTACGGCCGCTTCCCGAACCGCGAGGACCCCTTCGACACCTTGAGGTCGGAGATCTCGTTCACCATCTGAGCCACGTCGGCAGTCAGCATCTCCTTCATGCACATCCGGCTCGGGTCACGGTGTCCGATCATCCGATAGATCAGATGAGGACGGCCTTGGAGCGGGAGAACCCGATGCTCGATGAAGGCGATCATTAGGTTGGACGCCACGAGACCCTCCACCTTCGTCAGCACCCGGAGCCGGCTAATGGCGGTGGTCGTGTCGGCCGACACGGGCTTCGACTTGTAGCCCCAGTTGGGCTGAAGCCCAACGGGGGGGGGGGGGCGGGGGCTGGGCTCGTAGGGCGGCAGGTTGATGAAGTCGACTGCCGGGTCGATGTTCTCCACATAGAAGTATGATTCATGTCACAGTTTCACCGACTATAACAGCTTGATGACTGGGAAGGCGTTCTTCTTCGACGGCCGGTGCACGACGACGAAGGCGCCGCACTCAGCCGCCATCTCCTTAGAGCAGGTGCCCAGTATGGCGTAGAAAAAGGTTCACCACAGCTTGATGGTGGGGAGGATTCCGAGGTAGCCCTCGTACGCCGTGACGAAGGCGGACAATAGCGTAACGGTGTTGGGTGTCAAGTGGTGCGGCTGGATGTGGTTGAACTCCATGAACGAGCGGAGAAACCCACTCACCGGGAGGCCAAAGCCGCGGCGGAAATGCAAGCGGAGGATGACCCGCTCGTCCCCCTGCGACACCGGCGAGATCTCCTCCCGCGGCGGCACCCGCACCTTGACAAAGTACGCGTTGGGCATCCGACACGTGGCCCGAAGAAAGGTGAGGTGATCCTCGATCACCATCGAGCCGTCCCAGTCTCCACCCTTCTCACGCGCCATGGCGTCTGAGCGGAGCTGCATGGGGAGGAGGGGCTCGACGATGGCAAGCTGCGGTGGCGCTACGGTGGGAACTGAGCAGCAGCAGCAGAGAGAGAGGAGGAAGAAAGAGTGGGGAGGAGGGCGTGCGTGCTCCGCCGCTCCCCAGCCTCCCCCTACTTATAGCCCTCGGGTTGCGAAGCCGAGGCGGCGGGACGTGGGATCGTGGGATTAACTGCGCCCACGACCCCACGACCCCCCGATTACTACGCAGAGTTACTGAGCAGTAACTCTTGCGGGAATCACAACCACCCGCCTCGGCCGCAGCGGATCCGCCCGCGTGGCGAGGCCCAGTGCTGGCGGGCTGGCCCGCTGTCACATCCCATCGAGAGCGTGGGGTGGAAGGCTGACGAGGCTGACGTGCGCCGCGTGGCGGGCGGCAGGCCTGGGGTAGCTTAGCAGGCACGCCATCTGTTTCCCGCCATGGTGTTCGAAATTGGCGGGCAAGCCCGCCTTGTCAAATCGGCTCTGGCAGTCGGCACGTCACAAGGTGGACCGAGCGTTCGTTCAGAGCGCGGCAAGAGGGGAAGTTGCTGAGACTTCACGGCCCAACAACTGCGACGCCTCACCAGCTTCGGGGAGTACTGTCGGAGTAATGGGCCATGGGTAGCCTCACCCGAGTCCCTGAGCCTTTCAATACTTTGGGCTGGCTTTGCCCCCCAAGAGCTCATAATGGAGCACCGCCTTCGGGTGGCCGGCTGGCTCAACGGTCGGCTGCCCGAAGATGGCCATGCGCCAGCAGACGGCACCAAGACAGGTCGACTCCTAGTAGACGGCCTTCGTAGAGGCCGGTCTCTAGCAGGCGGCCACTCAGCGCCCTCAGAGTCTGCGCCCCTCATCAAGAAGACAAGACTGGGTGAGGCTACAGTGTAGCCCCTCACCTTCGAATCCTGGGCTTGGCATGGCTACAGTGCCCCGTACGGGCGGAGATCTTCGCATGACGCGGCACTATTGGTACGGCCTACAGGCTGAGATCTTCGCACGACGCGGCAGTATTCCTGACAAGTGAAGCCCTGTTCCCACGACGGCCTATCGGTACGGCCTACAGGCAGTGGGCCCTACTAGGCAGTGAGAGCCCGGAAGACGACGGAGGCCAGACCAGCTGGACCTGAGGGAGGACGGCTTCGAGTAGACAGCCAGTTCCTCCCTCGAGGCACGTGCGCCATTATCCAGAAAAGACGTGGTGTGGCTACAGTGATCTCCCACCAGGCGGCGGGACTATAGCCATGCTCCACTAACCAAGCATGCGTCATTAACATCACGGCTACAGTAATCAGCCACCAACCAGACCCGCCAGCAGCGGCGGTGGCCTGTTGGCTCCGTACCAGACCAGTCAGCGGGGCCCAACAGGCGGCGGGCCCCAGCTGCCGACGGAGAAGCTGGCGACCAGAGACACTGATAGCCTAGTCCAGCACCCGACCAGATTACCAGTGTACCCCTGGGGGTAGGCCTATATAAACCCCCCAAGGCACCCATGCAAAGGGTTCCCAACCAGTTAGAACTAGCTTCCACCCTTAAGGAAGAAGAGAGCTAGCTCTTCCTCCTTCTACCTCTAGCATACAGCTCGAGGAGCACCATTGTATTCACTATTGCCTTAGTGATCATGCGAAGACCCCGCAGAGCAGGACTTGGGGTGTTATCTCCTAGGAGAGCCCCGAACCTGGGTAAAGCGCCGGCGTACGTGTCTACGCCTTATCCCGCTTCCAAGCACCGACGACGTTCTACTCGCTCCCACAATGATAAGCCATCCTTTGGCATATGCCGCACCCAACCCCCGACAGATCTATTCGGTTTAACTTTTTTGCGGTGTGTTTGTTGAGATCCGATGAATTTTTGGTTTATGATCAAGTTTATCTATGAGAAATATTTGAATCTCCTCTAAATTATTTTATGTGTGATTAAGTTATCTTTGCAAGTCTCTTCGAATTATCAGTCTGGTTTGGCCTACTAGATTGATCTTTCTTGCAATGGGAGAAGTGCTTAGCTTTGGGTTCAATCTTGCGGTGTCCTTTCCCAGTGAGAACAGCGGCAGAAGGCACGTATTTTATTGTTTCCATCGAGGATAAAAAGATGGGGTTTATATCATATTACTTGAGTTTATCCCTCTATATCATGTCATCTTTCTTAATGCGTCACTCTGTTCTTCTTGAACTTAATACTCTAGATGCAGGCAGGAGTCGGTCGATCTGTGGAGTAATAGTAGTAGATGCAGGCATGAGTCGGTCTACTTGTCAGGGATGTGATGCCTATATACATGATCATGCCTAGATAATCTCAAAACTATGCACTTTTATATCAATTGCTCGACAGTAATTTGTTCACCCACTGTAATACTTATGCTATCTTGAGAGAAGCCACTAGTGAAACCTATGGCCCCCGGGTCTATCTTTTATCATATAAGTTTTCCATCTAATTTTATTTGCATCTTTTACTTTCCAATCTATATCATAAAAATACCAAAAATATTCATCTTATCTTATTATCTCTATCATATCTCACTTTCGCAAGTTACCGTGAAGTGATTGACAACCCCTTTATCGCGTTGGTTGTGAGGTTCTTGTTTGTTTGCGTAGGTGTGTGGGACTTTTGAGGAGCCTCCTACTGGATTGATACCTTGGTTCTCAAAAACTTAGGGAAATACTTATGCTACTTTACTGCATCACCCTTTCCTCTTCAAGGAAAATCAACGCAGTGCTCAAGAGGTAGCAAGAAGGATTTCTAGCACCATTACCGAGGAGGTCTTCGCTCAAGTCAAGACATACCAAGTGCCCATCACAAACTCATCTCCCTCTCATTACATTATTTGCCATTTGCCTCTCGTTTTCCTCTCCCCTACTTCACCCTTGCCGTTTTATTCACCCTCTCTTTCCCAATCCTCTCTCTCTTTCGCATGCCTTTTTGTTTGCTTGTGTGTTGGATTGTTTGTCATGATGGCGCAAGATAATACCAAATAGTGTGACTTTTCCAATACCAATAATAATGATTTCCTTAGCACTCCGATTGCTCCTCTTAATGATGTTGAATCTTGTGAAATCAATGCTGCTTTGCTGAATCTTGTTATGAAAGATCAATTCTCTGGCCTTCCTAGTGAAGATGTCGCTACTCATCTAAACATCTTTGTTGATTTGTGTGATATGCAAAAGAAGAAAGATACGGATAATGATATTGTTAAATTGAAGTTATTTCCGTTTTCGCTTAGAGATCGTGCTAAAACTTGGTTTTCGTCTTTGCCTAAGAATAGTATTGATTCATGGAATAACTGCAAAGATGCTTTTATCTCTAAGTATTTTCCTCCCGCTAAGATTATCTCTCTTAGAAATGATATTATTAAGTTTAAACAACTTGATCATGAGCATGTTGCTCAATCTTGGGAAAGAATGAAATTAATGATTTGCAATTGCCCTACTCATGGTTTGAACTTATGGATGATAGTACAAATTTTTTATGCCAGATTGAATTTTGCTTCTAGAAATCTTTTAGATTCAGCCACGGGAGGCACTTTTATGGTAATCACTTTAGGAGAAGCTACTAAACTCCTTGATAACATTATGGCTAATTATTCTCAATGGCACACCGAAAGATCTACTAGTAAAAAAGTTTATGCTACAAAAGAGATTAATGCTTTGAGTGGAAAGATGGATGAACTTATGCAATTGTTTGCTACTAAGAGTGCTCCTATTGATCCTCATGATATGCCTTTGTCTACTTTGATTGAGAATAATAATGAATCTATGGATGTGAATTTTGTTGGTAGGAATAATTTTGGTAACAATGCTTATAGAGGAAACATTAATCCTAGACCATTTCCTAGTAATTCCTCTAATAATTATGGTAATTCCTACAACAAATATTATGGAAATTTTAATAAGATGCCATCTGATTTTGAGAATAGCGTTAAAGAATTTATGATCTCTTAAAAGAATTTTAATGCTTTGCTTGAATAGAAATTGCTTAAAGTTGATGAATTGGCTAGGAACATTGATAGACTTTTGCTTGATGTTGATTCTTTGAAACTTAGATCTATTCCACCTAATCATGATATCAATGAGTCTCTCAAAGCCATGAGAATTTCCATTGATGATTGCAAAGAAAGACCCGCTAGGTTGCGTGCTAACAAAGATTGCTTTGTAAAAGCGTGTTCTTCTAGTCTCCATGAAAATAATGATGAAGATCTAAAAGTTATTTATGTTTCCCCTATTAAATCCTTGTTTTGTAATGTGAATCTTGATAATGATGGGACTGTAGATGAGTGAACTTTAGTTAAAAGGCGTCCGAATAATTCGGAGTTTTTAGATCTTGATGCTAAATTTGGTAAAAGTGGGATTAGAGAGGTCAGGACTTTGGATAGCATTGAACCCACTATTATGGTTTTCAAGGAACTTAATTATGATAATTGTTCGTTAATATATTGTATTTCCTTGTTGCAATCCGTGTTGACTTCTTCTCATTCTTATAATCAAAATAAAGCTTTTACCAAACATATTGTTGATGCCTTGATGCAATCTTATGAGGAAAAACTTAATTTGGAAGTTTCTATAACTAGAAAACTTTATGATGAGTGGGAAAGTACTATAAAGATTAAAATTAAAGATCATGAGTGCTATGCTTTGTGTGATTTAGGTGCTAGTGTTTCCACGATTCCGAAAACTTTATGTGATGTGCTAGGTTTCCATGTTTTTGATGATTGCTCTTTAAACTTGCACCTTGCAGATTCCACCATTAATAAACCTATGGGAAGAATCAATGATGTTCTTATTGTTGCAAATAGGAATTATGTACCCATATATTTTATCGTTCCTGATATAGATTGTAATCTTTCATGTCCTATTATTCTTGGTAGACCTTTCCTTAGAATGATTGGTGCAATTATTGATATGAAGGAAGGGAATATTAGATTCTAATTTCCATTAAGGAAAGGCATGGAACACTTTCCAAGAAAGAAAGTCAAATTACCTTATGAATCTATCATGCGAGCTACTTGTGAATTGAATGCCAAAGATGGCACTACTTAGATCTATCCTCGCTTTTATGCCTAGCTAGGGGCGTTAAATGATAGCGCTAGTTGGGAGGCAACCCAATTTTATTTTTGTTTCTTGATTTTTGCTTTTGTTTTGTAATAAATATTTCATCTATCTTCTGTTTACATGTGTTTTCATGTTTTAATTAGTGTTTGTGCCAAGTAGAACCTATAGGATAACCTACGATGATAGTTAATTTGATTCTGCTGAAAAACAGAAACTTTTACGCGGATGAAAATAATTTTAATGAATCACAGAAACATGCTTTTGCATTGATTCTTTTTTGCTGTAGATCAATATACAAATTGCCCAGGACTTCCTATTTTGGTAGGATTATTAGAGTTTCAGAAGTATTCGAAAGTTACAGATTGCTACAAACTGTTCTGTTTTTGACAGATTCTGTTATTCGTGTGTTGTTTGATTATTTCATGCATCTAAGGCTAGTATAGGGGGGGTATAAACCATAGAGAAGTTGGAATACAGTAGGTTTAACACCAATATAAATAAAGAATGAGTTCATTACAGTACCTTATGTGTTGGTTTTTCTTTCTTGCACTAATGGAGCTTATGAGATTTCCTGTTGAGTTTTGTGTTGTGAAGTTTTCAAGTTTTGGGTAAAGATTTGATGGACTATGGAATATGGAGTGGCAAGAGCCTAATCTTGGGATGCCCATGGAACCCCAAGATATTCAAGGATAACCAAAAGCCTAACCTTGGAGATGCCCCAGAAGGCATCCCCTCTTTCGTCTTCGTCTATCGGTAACTTTACTTGGAGCTATAATTTTATTCGCCACTTGATATGTGTTTTGCTTGGAGAGTCTTGTATGATATTAGTCTTTGATTTTTAGATTTCCACAATCATCCTTGCTGTACACACCTTTTGGGAGAAACCCACATGATTTAGAATTTATTAGAATACTCTATGTGCTTCACTTATATCTTTTTAGCGTGATAGTTTTGCTCTAGTACTTCACTTATATCTTTTAGAGCACGGCGGTGGTTTAATTTTGTAGAAATTGTTGACCTGTCAGGCTTCACTTATATCATTTTGAGAGTCTTTTAGAACAGCATGGTATTTTCTATGGTTATAAAATTGGTCCTGGAATGATGGGCATCCAAGTTGGGTATAATAAAAACTATCATAGGAAGTGAATTGGATGCTATGATCAATTTGATGCTTGATAATTATTTTGAGATATGGAGGTGGCAATACTAGAGTCATGCTAGTTAGGTAATTGTGAATTTAAATAATACTTGGGTTGAAGTTGGCAAGTCCCGTAGCATGCACGTATGGTAACCGTTGTGTAACAAATTTGAAATATGAGGTGTTCTTAGATTGTCATCCTTATGAGTGGCGGTCGGGGACGAGCGATGGTCTTTTCCTACCAGTCTATCCCCCTAGGAGCATGCGCGTAGTGCTTGGTTTTTGATGACTTGTAGATTTTTGCAATAAGTGTATGAGTTCTTTTTGACTAATGTTGAGTCCATTGATTATACGCACTATTACCTTTCCATCATTGCTAGCCTCTTCGGTAACGTGCATTGCGCTTTCTCACCTTGAGAGTTGGTGCAAACTTCGCCGGTGCATCCAAACCCTGTGATACGATATGCTATATCACACATAAACCTCCTTATATCTTCCTCAAAATAGCCACCATACCTACCTATTATGGCATTTCCATAGCCATTCCGAGATATATTGCCATGCAACTTTCCACCGTTCCATCTTTCATGACACGCATCATCATTGTCATATTGCCTTGCATGATCATGTAGTTGACATCGTATTTGTTGCAAAGCCACCTTCATAATTTTTCATACATGTCACTCTTGATTCATTGCCCATCCCGGTACACCGCCAGAGGCATTCATATAGCATCATATCTTGTTCTAGTTTTGAGTTGTAATTCATGAGTTGTAAATAAATAGAAGTGTGATGATCATCATTATTAGAGCATTGTCCCTTATAAAAAAGGCCAAAAAAAGAAAGGCCAAAGAAAAGAAAAAAAGAAAGGCCAAATAAAAAAAGAAAGGCCCAAAAAAACAAGAAAGAAAAAAAAGAAAAAAAATGGGGACAATGTTACTATCTTTTTCCACACTTGTGCTTCAAAGTAGCACTATGTTCTTCATATATAGAATCTCATTTGTTATCACTTTCATATACTAGTGGCAATTTTTCATTATAGAACTTGGCTTGTATATTCCAACGATGGGCTTCCTCAAAATGCCCTAGGTCTTCGGGAGCAAGCAAGTTGGATGCACACCCACTTAGTTTCTTTTGTTGAGCTTTCATACATTTATATCTCTAGTGCATCCGTTGCATGACAATCCCTACTCTTCATGTTGACATCAATTGATGGGCATCTCCATAGCTCGTTGATTATCCTCGTCAATATGAGACTTTCTCCTTTTTTGTCTTCTCCACACAAGCTCCATCATCATATTCTATTCCACCCATAGTGCTATATCCATGGCTCACACTCATGTATTGCGTGAAAGTTGAAAAAAGTTTGAGATTGCTAAAGTATGATACAATTGCTTGGCTTGTCATTGGGGGTGTGCAAGATGAGAGCATTCTTGTGTGACGAAAATGGAGCATGACCAAACTATATGATTTTGTAGGAATGAACCTTCTTTAGCCATGTTATTTTGAGAAGACATGATTGCTTTGGTTAGTATACTGGAAGTATTATTATTTCTTATGTCAATATGAACTTTTATTTTGAATCATTTGTATCTGAACATTCATGCCACAATAAAGAAAATTACATTAACGATTATGCTAGGTAGCATTCCACATCAAAAAATTTGTTTTTATCATTTACCTACTTGAGGACGAGCAGGAATTAAGCTTGGGGATGCTTGATAAGTGTCCAACGTATCTATAATTTTTGATTGTTCCATGCTATTATATTACCCGTTTTGGATGTTTATGGGCTTTACTTTACACTTTTATATCATTTTTGGGACTAGCCTACTAACCAGAGGCCCAGCCCGAATTGTTGTTTTTTTGCCTATTTCAGTGTTTCGAAGAAATGGAGTCCAAACGGAATGAAACCTTCGGGAGCGATCTTTTCGGAACAAATGTAAACCTGGAGACTTGGAGTGGTCGTCAAGCAAAAAACGAGGCGGCCACGACGGTAGCCGGCGCGCCCTTGGGGGTGGGCGCGCCCCCACCCTCATGGGCCCCTCAAGCATCAACCGACCTACTTCTTCCTTCTATATATACTCCCGTACCCTAAAAACATCGAAGAGCACCACAAAAATCTAATTCCACCACCGCAACCTTCTGCATCCGCGAGATCCCATCTTGGAGCCTTCGTCGGCACTCCGTCGGAGGGGGAATCAACCATGAAGGGCCTCTACATCATCTCCAAGGCCTCTCCAATGAGTTGTGAGTAGTTTACCAGAGACCTTCGGGTCCATAGTTATTAGCTAGATGGCTTCTTCTCTCTCTTTGACTCTCAATACAAAGTTCTCCTTGATCTTCTTGGAAATTTATTCGATGTAACTCTTTTTGCGGTGTGTGTGTCGAGATCCGATGAATTGTGGGTTTATGATCAAGTTTATCTATGAGGAATATTTGAATCTCCTCTGAATTCGTTTATGTGTGATTAAGTTATCTTTGCAAGTCTCTTTGAATTATTAGTTTGGTTTGGCCTACTAGATTGATCTTACTTGCAATGGGAGTAGTGCTTAGCTTTGGGTTCAATCTTGCGGTGTCCTTTCCAAGTGGCAGCAGGGGCAGCAAGGCACGCATTGTATTGTTGCCATCGAGGATAAAAAGATGGGGTTTATATCATATTGCTTCAGTTTATCCCTCTACATCATGTCATCTTTCTTAATGCGGTACTCTATTCTTCTTGAACTTAATACTCTAGATACAGGCAGGAGTCGGTCGATGTGTGGAGTAATAGTAGTAGATGCAAGCAGGAGTCGGTCTACTTGTCACGAATGTGATGCCTATGTACATGATCATGCGCTTTTCTATCAATTTCTTGACAGTAATTTGTTCACCCACCGTAATACTTATGCTATCTTGAGAGAAGCCACTAATGAAACCTATGGCCCTCGAGTCTATCTTTTATCATATAAGATTTCCATCTACTTTTATTTGCATCTTTTACTTTCCAATCCATATCATAAAAATACCAAAAATATTTATCTTATCTTATTATCTCTATGAGATCTCACTTTTGCAAGTTACCGTGAAGGGATTGACAACCCATTTATCGCGTTGGTTGCAAGGTTCTTGTTTGTTTGTGTAGGTGCGTGGGACTTTTGAGGAGCCTCCTACTGCATTGATACCTTGGTTCTCAAAAACTAAGGGAAATACGTATGCTACTTTATGCATCACGATTTCCTCTTCAAGGAAAACCAACGCAATGCTCAAGAGGTAGCAATGGCACATACAAGACCCATTTAAGGATCTAGAGGACACATGCCTGCTGGATGGGACGGATACCAGACATGGCGTGACAGGAATGATAGGGCATGAGAGCACCACCGTGCTCAGATCACATCCGACCTCCGGCATGTTGTTGCCCAGGTCAGGGGCACCATGCACCCAATGTGTTACACAAACAAGGTGATGCAGCATCAGTTCTGTGAGGGGTTTAAACTCGTAAACATAGAACGGTACGATGGGACAACTGACTGCTACTTCTTGATCTTGCGTTGGTTTTTTCCTTGAAGAGGAAAGGGTGATGTAGCAAAGTAGCGATAAGTATTTCCTTCAGTTTGAGAACCAAGATATCAATCCAGTAGGAGGTACACGCAAGTCTCCAATCTATGCACCTGCACAAACAATAAAGCACTTGCACCCAACGCGATAAAGCGGGTGTCAATCCCTTCACGGTCACTTGCAAGGATGAAACCTGATAGAGACATATATAAAAGATTACTAAAACATAAACAAAGTAAAAAAATAAATTGCAGCAATGTATTTTTGGGTTTTTTGGTTTGATAGATCTGAAAATATATGATGGAAAATAGATCCGGGGGCCATAGGTTTCACTAGAGGCTTCCCTCTTAATAGAAAATAGTATGGTGGGTGAACAAATTACTGTCGAGCAATTGATAGAAAATCGCAAAGTTATTAAGATATCCAAGGGAATGATTAGGAATAAAGGAATCATTTCTGTGTCAAGTAGACCTACTCCTGCCTGCATCTACTACTATTACTCCACACATCGACCGCTATCCAGCATGCATCTAGAGTATTAAGTTCAAAATAATGGAGTGATGCCTTACGTAAGATGACATGATGTAGAGGGATAAACTCAAGCAATATGATGAAAACTCCATCTTTTTAACCTTGATGGTAAAAATACAATACGTGCCTCACTACCCCTACTTTGTCACTGGGTGAGGACACCGCAAGATTGGCCCCAAACCTAAGCACCTCTCCCATTGCAAGAAGAACCAATCTAGTTGTCCAAACCAAACCGATATTTCGAAGATAAATACGGAGATATCAAATAATGCATATATGAATTTAGAGAATACTCAAATAATATCAATAGATAATCTGATCATAAATCCACACTTTGTCGGATCTCAACAAACACACCGCAAAAGAATATTACATCAGATAGATCTCCAAGAACATCGAGGAGAACATTGTATTGAAGATCAAAGAGAGAGAAGAAGCCATCTAGCTACTAGCTATGGACCCATAGGTCTGTGGTAAACTACTCATCCTTCATCGGAAGGGCAATAGAGTTGATGTAGAACCCCTCCGTGATCAAATCCCCCTCCGACACGGTGTGGGAGAAGGCCCCAAGATGGGATCTCATGGGTACAGAAGGTTGCGGCAGTGGAGAAGTATTTTGGTGGATGTCGGTGTCAAAATTGGCAGATCTCGGGTAGTGGGGCCCAAGCTATATGTCTGAGGATCGATGTTAACTATGATCAAAAGGACACAGTGTTTACCCAGGTTCGGGCCCTCTTAATGGCGGTAAAACCCTAGTCATGCTTTATTATATTCGAAGGGTACAGGGGTTACATAAGTTGATCTACCACGAGATCGTATTGGCTAACCCTAGCTTGGATAGTCTAGTAATGTTATTATCCTGCCTTCGATCTAACCCTTCAATTTATATAGACACCGGAGGGGCTTAGGGTTGTACAAAGTTAGTTTAACAGAAAGGGAATAGCATATCCGGACACCTAAACTTACCATCCACAAATACGGGAGTCCCTACCGGACAGGAGAGGTGATCTTTAGTCTTGTATCTTGACGGCCCATCAGTTTGGCCAACATCCAATAGGACGGACTCCCGAGGACCCCTTAGTCTAGGACTCCCTCAGTAGCCACTGAACCAGTATTCAATGACGACGTGTTTGGCATGCAGATTATCTTCGGCATTGGGAGGCTCGTTCCTTGAGTAATACCCATTAGCTTCCCTCTGTAGAAGAATTGTATCCGGCTTTGCATAATTAACACACCCCTTAGCCACGAAGGCAGGATATATAACAATAAGAATAATGTCTTTTACCGACAAGTTTTTTCGGCAAAGCGTCAGACCTGACCCTTCAACGTTTTGAATCGTTTTCACACACCGTGTTCCACATTTCGAGGCCAAGCCCCATTGGCCAATCCTGTCAAAACAGAGATCGTGCCTACTTAATACGGGATTGCTCATCAATAAGATTTGGGCAATCCAACCATTTACGGCGCACCTTTCATCGGTAATAGGCGAGCTTCAAGGCACATGTGGGGGGACGATTGGCATTTTTACCGCCTATAAGAGGGCAATGGATTTCTCGTTTCTCCCCCACGCCTTCCAGTCTCCTTTGCCTTCCAATCTGCCAAGCTCCCAGTGCCCGAAAAGTTTCTGTCTTCCTCACCACCACCACCACCTCCTCCGACCATGGACGGATCCGGTTCCAAAGGCAAGTGGTAGGCCTCCTTCGTCACGGAGAAGGAGATAAAGGATCTCCAGAGTGCGGGATACCTCACCACCACCATCGTGCACAGGCTTCCCCCCAAGGGTCAGATCATTCCCACTCTGGAGCCTGGCGAGCGGGTCACCTTCCTTCCCCATTTCCTCAGAGGGTTAGGTTTTCCACCCCACCCATTCATCCGTGGGCTTATGTTTTACTAAGGGCTAGATTTCCAATATCTAGACCCGAACTCCTTCCTCCATATCTCGGTGTTTATCATCGTGTGTGAGGCTCTTCTCCGCATCCACCCACACTTCGGCCGGTGGCTGAAAGTCTTCAATGTGAAGCCGAAGGTGGTCGATGGGCAACACGTGGACTGTGGCGGGGCCATGAGAAGCAAGCTGCCCAACGCCACGTGGCCCAAGGGGGCCTTCCTCTAGACCGTCAAGATCTGGCAACAAGAGTGGTTTTATTTCACTAAGCCGCACCGCACCAAGTGGGTGGCGATTCCGATGTTTAGATCCGGACCCCCATGAGGCTCGTCTCCTGGACCGCAAATGGCCTCTACTAGGGGTCTCAGACAGAGGTGCAAACGTGTATCACCAACGTGCTAAGCAAAAACGTTGGTCTAACCAACATAGTACAGACTATACTCTTCTGCCGCATACTCCCCTGCCAGCACCGGACTTCCCCCATGTGGGACTTCAATACGGAGGCACCGCAGACTCTGCAGCATTTCCTCGGCATGACAAACGAGGGCATGTGGAAGCTACTCTTCAAGGCGCAGAAGAGCTGGCCCATGGAGACCGAAGACGTCGGCCTCGACGCCAAGAATCCGCCAACTCCAGTAAGTGTTTGATTTTCTAAAGATATATCTGGTTTATGTATTTGATCAATATGAAACTTATCAGCCCATCTTTCTGCAGGGCTAGACCAAGAGTCGGAGAGGATTAGGAGTCTGGCTCCATTGCCCGAAGAACCAGTCACTCCTCAGCTGGAGGAGATGTTGGTCCCGGCGCCCTATCAACCACCAGAGAAGAAGACCAAGAAGAAGGGCAAGGGGCCCAAGGACGGGCCCCGCCACAAAGGTCCTTCGGACACAGTGTCCAGAGAGACCGAGGCTATCTCCTCTCATGAGGAAGACGAGGATGAAAACGAGGAGGAGGAAGTGGAGAGCGACTCCCCGCGCAAGACGAGGAGGAAGAAGACGACAGCCTCCGAGAATCCGGACGGAGCGACGCCTAAGAGGGGGAAGATAACCCTCACGGTTAGTTCGGACTCAGAGTCTGAACACAGCCTGAAGAGGGTCCCAAGGGAGAAGCCCCTGGCCAAAATGTAAGTATCAAAAGCTTAGTTATTCAATTTTTGCTTAATCTGCCTCTGTTATATGAATCAAATCTTTTCTTTGCCTTTCAGCCTTCCGCGCGAGATCCCGATTCCCTCCTCTTCGGAGGGGAACTCTTTACCTCTTGAAGAGATGGAGAGTGACAGACCATCGCATGCCTTCTCCCCCCTGCCATGGAGGACACCAAGGTGTCATCTCAAAGGACATATCCTGGCCGAGGAGGAGCGGACGAGGCCGTCCAGAAGGCACCCGAGGATAACACCTTGGACGTTGTAGAGCAGGGCATGACGACCCCCATGACCATCGAGGGTGGGGGGCCTCAACAGTTCAGGCCCTCGCTGAAAATCGTCTCGGAGACCAATACGGCTCCGGGTTCGGACCAACATCCCCCTTCGGCAAAGGGGGGAGGAGAAGCAGCTCCATCGGTGGCGTGTGTTAATCTGGAGGCTGCTAACACTCTGCACCAAGCACTGCAACGTGCGTCCATCATGGAGGAACACCGCACCCTGATGTGTGCAGTTATGAAAAAGGTCTGGTCCGCGAAGAGCGGAATGACCGAAGCCTTCAACACCCTACTGACAGGCTCTGAGGTATCCGATGTAATGCTCTTTACAAGTTTTGACTGGTATAAATATATAAGGCTGGACCTATGTATAGATAGTAGCCCCTGAGACTCTGTCCGGATAAGAACAATCTGGATAGAGGATCAAAAACAAATTGATAATCTATCATACTATCTTGTTGGACATGCTTCTATGCTGGCGGCTACTGCCAAGGCCATAGAGGTTTCCGAGCTCAATCGGAAGCTTCGGCTAGCCAATGAGGAACTCGATCGCGTCAATAAGCAGTTTGAAGAAACCCAATGTATGTGGCACTGTTACATACCCGAAGTGATATGTGTGCTAAATCTTTTAAATTTACTGAATGTTATGACTATACTCACAGTTGGCGCAACCGAGGTCAAGTCACTCAAGAGTGCCCTCGCCCAAGCCAAGATGGAGGCGGAGGTGAGCAAGGTGGCCGCTGATAAAGCGGCCAAGGAGTTAGAGGTGGAGCAAGTCACCCGTCGAAGACATGAGGCGCAGGTGGGGGAGGTCGAACAGGAGCTCAAGGACGCCATTGCTAAGTGCGAGTCCTTGGAGTAGAAGAGTTCGGAACAAGCCTCCAAGCTCACCAAAGCTCTTGAGAGCATGAAAGAAGCCCGGGTGGAAGCCCGGGACGTTCGCCAGGAGATCCAAGAGGCAAGGCAGATAGCGGATGGTAAGGCCTTTCTCATGAAGAGTTACTTTACAAGAAAGAGATACATTTTACTGACCCGAGTTTGGAGTTCTCCAGGTGCCTTTGCGGATCCGCCGAGGAGTATTGCCGATGTCGCTGAGTTCTTCCACACCGAAGAGGGTAGCTCAACAAAGAAGCTATTCTGGTTGCAGTACCTTGTACTAGAGTATTCGGCGCCCCTCAGCGATCAGCTGAAGTAGCCGACGGAAGTGCACAGGGTGGCTGGACTAGCCATGAAGGACGTAATACTCCGTCTTTGGCCAGCCGAGCCCATACACAGCAGCTACTTCAGACTTGTGAAGCTGCTGGTCGAGGCGCGTCCTCGTATAAACGCCATCAAGCGACCGGCCTTCATAGAAGGTGCCCGGATGGCCTTCACCCGAGTCAAGGTACAATGGGCGAAGATGAAGGCCATCGAGATTGCCACCGCAGGGCCGCCTGAAGGCAAGTATCACCGATGGCCGGAGAAGTACTTCGCCGAGGTCCTCGAGGGAGCCCGCATTGTAGAGGGCTAGTGCTCAAAAGATATCATATTTGATTAGTAGAGTCCGACTTGTAAGAACCATGTAATGAACTTATGGTGTAAAATATTTATGCTGGTGCTTTATGATTAGTTTATCCTCCTGTTTGGCCGTTTAATTCATAAGTCTAAAATTTACCAGACGTTGACTTCTGCCCCCACGTAAATATTATAGGGGTGTTCGGGAACACATGGCCGCACTTTATCCAACGTCTTGGTCCGACGTAGGAGGCATCTTGCGAGGTGAACTAGGCAATCAGACTATGCGGCTTTAGTACTTTCACTCAACCATAAGAGTCCATTGGTGGGGCTAACTACTAGCCCCTTGTTGCGTGAATGGCAATCCGGAGTACGTCGCCTTTTGCAACAAGGCTGGTCGAAGCCCAGCCCCTCGTATAAAATGGCATAAATCGCGAACAATTTGTAGTATGGCACTAAGTCATCGGATCGCTGACCTATTCACGCATATCATGATAGTCAGTTTTCGGCTTTCTCTACTGAGGTACTTAACCGGACGAGCCAGAGATACAATCGTAGTAGTTCTTCCTTTACTACCTTAGCCGAACTTGCGGAACGTAAGGTGGCAAACACAGGAGCCGGGCAACCCAACTATATACCAAAGACATGATTCGGAACCAATGCATATAATGCAATATCCATGACACCGAAGAGTTCCCTAGAGGTGTTTGGAATTAAGAGCTTGCGGGGCCGAATACAGCCCCTGGTATGAAGGTCGTGCCGAAGCACGTATGTCAGTCGAACGTGAGGGGGAATACGGATGACAAGATAATATGAGAGTCCAACCAAAAAGGTGATGATCATCTACTTCCTTTATATCCTTATTAATACATCGAGGCGTGTTTCGACAGGCAATGCCATAAATATTAAGGTCATGTTACATGCCTAAAGCGAAAAGGAGAAAATTTTACATACGGGAAAGTCTAACACAGGGCCTAAAAATAATAGTTCAAAAACTCCAGTGATGCCCTGTCGCACGTATGCGCCATTTCTCCTTAGTAATAAGTCATTTGATAGGAGTATTTTATGGTTGGGAAACGCTAGCCTTAAAAGGATCTCCTGAGATGACCATATAGCAAGTAGGGCTCTTAATGAACCTGTAGTAAAAAAAGGTATATGCAGTCCAGAGGGTTAGGCCGTACTATGGACCCTTTCCGCAATGTGCCTCGGGCGCTGCCCAAGGTATTTTTAGTGTGTAGTTATGTACGCGCGATAAGCCGCAACCTTATGGGGCAGTTGACGGAGACCGAACTGCTAATCAAGGTCCGAATCCGTTGATTTATCACAATTATGGGCGGACCGGACTCGTTTAGACACGTCATTGGCTTTATTGCCCGGCAACTGTTCGGCTTGATAAGGCCGCCGTACATCTCGGCTGCAAGGGTCGCGGTGTGCTCTTTAGTATGGAAGGAGCGCTCCATATTTCCATTGACTGTAATAACGCCATGAGGTCCAGGCATCTTAAGCTTCAAGTAAGCATAGTGCGGGACTGCATTAAAGCGGGCGAAAGTAGTTCGTCCGAGCAGTGCGTGATAGCCACTACGGAAAGGGACGATGTCAAAGATTAATTCTTCATTGTGAAAGTTGTCTGAGGAGCCGAATACTAACTCTAGTGTTAGTGAGCCCGTGCAACGAGCCTCCACTCCCGGTATCACACCTTTAAAGGTAGTGTTACTATGCTTGATTCTTGATGGGTCAATGCCCATCTTGCGGACAATGTCTTGATAGATCAAGTTGAGACTGCTGCCCCCGTCCATAAGGACTCTAGTGAGATGGTATCCATCGATAATTGGATCAAGTGCCAGGGCGACCGAGCCCCCGTGACGGATATTGGTCGGGTGATCCCTGCAATCAAAAGTGATCGGACAGGCTGACCATGGGTTAAACTTTGGGGCGACAGGCTCTACAGCGTAGACGTCCCTTAGTGCGCGCTTCCGCTCCCTTTTGGGGATGTGAGTGACATAGATCATGTTCACTGTTTTCACCTGGGGGGAAACTTCTTCTGACCCTCGGTGTTCGGCTGACGGGGCTCGTCATCGTCTTCACTTCGAGGTCCCTTTCCCTTGTGTTCGGTATTTATCTTACCGGCCTGTTTGAAAACCAACAATTCCTGTTGGTGTGGTTAGCAGGCTTATCAGGTGTGCCATGAATCAGACAGGGCCTCTCAAAGATTTTATCCAAGATGGATTGATCGTCCCTGTTGCCTTTGAAAGGCTTCTTCCACTGACCGGATTTAGAACTGCTGAATCCAGTATTGACTGTCGTATCGTCTGCATCGTCGGTGTTGTTCCGACGTTTATTTTTATTGCGGCAAGGTTTACCATTGCCATCCCTAGCCTCAGAAGTGTCGGGGTCACCCGAGCTGTTGCTTCTACGAGCCAACCAGCTATCCTCACCCGCATAGAAGCGGGTCATAAGTGCAGTTAAGGCTGCCATGATCTTCGGCTTCTCCTGCCCGAGGTGTCGGGCAAGCCATTCGTCCCGGACGCTGTGTTTGAAGGCCGCTAAGGCTTCGGCGTCCGAACAATCCATGATCTAGTTCTTTTTTATTGAGAACCGATTCCAAAGCTTGCGAGTCGATTTGCCTGATTGCTGGATTATCTTACTCAAGTTGTCAGCATCCGGTGGTCGGACATAAGTGCCCTGAAAGAAGCAACTTCCAAATCTTTCCAAGTTGCAACGGAGTTTTCTGGGAGGCTGTTCAGCTAGTGCCGTGCTGGTTCTTTCAGCTTTAGAGGAAGATAATTGATGGCATGGAGGTCATCTCCACAGGCCATGCGAATATGGAGAAGAAAATCTTCAATCCAGACGGTTGGATCCGTCATTAAATCGTATTGTTCGATGTTTACGGGTTTAAAACCATCCAGAAATTGGTGCTGCATTACCTCATCGGTGAAGCATAAAGGATGTGCAACCTCTCTGTATCGCGAACATCATGGCGGAAGTCGGATGACATCTGAGTTCGGTTCTGATCCTGAATATAGTACTGGTCATCGCACCGAGCTTCATAGTCGTTATCTTGCGCCAGGGCACGGCCTCTTGATCCGTAGATTGATCTAGTCTAGCTAGCTTTATTGGCTAGGTCACATTGCAAGTCATATGTGTATCCCGCAGCTGCTATCTCCCTGCCTCTTCGGCGAGGGGGTGCGGGATGGTGTTCGGCTTGATATGCTGCTTTATCCCGTCCATGTGGTGGTCGGTCTGGTTGATCTGCCTAATTGTATTTCAACGGTATTGCCTCAAGGGCTTCATCGTTGAATTGTGGCAGCATCTTGCGATTGGAGTAACTTTTTGTAGGTCGCTCGTGGCCGTAGTCCTCGGCTGCCAGGACCTTAGTCCACCTTTCATTGAGCGTATCATGTTGAACTTTGAGCTGCTGTTGTTTCTTTTTCAGGCTCCACGCTGTGGCAATGAGCTATCGCTTGAAGCGTTCTTGTTCGAGGGTTTCCTCTGGGATGATAAAGTCTTCGTCACCGAGGCTAACATCCTCTTCCAAGACTGGCATATAGTTGCTATCTTCCGAATATTCGTGATCGACATGTTCGGGACTATACTGACCCTCTTCCCTTTCATCCTGTTCGGATGTGGGCTCAATGGGGTATTCGGGATCTTCGGCATCATCCAGTGTCTCATTGTCTCTGGTGCTGGTGTTACTATCCTTCGCCCGATGCGATCATGAGCGGCGCCACTCACGTCAATTCTTTGGTGGTTTATCGACGGGTTTGTCCTCAACGGAGTTCTTTTTATCAGGAGTGTTCACCATGTATACATCATAGGTTGAAGTGGCCATCCAACGCCCTATGGTGGTTGGGACTTGTCTAGGTTCGGCGTCGGCAACATCATCCATACTATCGATGTCTTCGGACGCGTAGTCCAGCATGTCGGTTAAATCCTCGACACTGGATATTAAGTGAGTGGTGGGTGGGGCATAAAATTCCCCGCTCTCGGCCCCCAGCCCGGGCTGGGTACAATTCAGAGGCAAAGCCTCCGTGATGGTGAGAGACTGCATTAATCCCAATGCTTCATCTAGGAGTGAAAGCTGGACAGGAAACTGTGGGTCTGCTGGGCCAAGTTCGGCATGAGACACCTGATCAGATCCGATGAGTGCATACCTCGACAGTTCGGTGTTATCATCCAGAGGCAAGTCTACGATTGCATCTGGGTCTTCGGTTGGGAGCTCCATGAGGGGAGAGAGTCCGGCAGGGCTAATGCTCCCATTTTTGGATGACACGACCCGCCCTGGATCTAAGGCCGGGGTAGGTGTGAGTGTTGACCCTTAAACGTGATCTAACAGGGGATCCGAAAAGCCTTCTTGATGGGGGTACATAGCAGCATCCGAGGCCACGACCCCTCGAAGATTAGATCTCCACGGATGTCAGCGACGTAGTTCAGGTTTCCAAACCCGATCTGATGGCCGGGGGCGTAACTGTCGAGATGCTCAAGGTGGCCGATTGAGTTGGCACGAAGCACGAAGCCACCAAATATAAGGACCTATCCGGGGATAAAGGTTTCCCTGGACGCAGCATCATTGTTGATGAAGAGGCGAGCCATCAATCCTTTTGTCGATGATACAGTGGATCTCTCAATGAAAGCACCAATGTCGGTGTCAAAACCGACTGATCTTGGGTAGGGGGACCCAAGCTATATGTCTTAGGATCGATGGTAACTATGATCAAAAGGACACAGTGTTTACCCAGGTTCAGGCCCTCTTAATGGAGGTAAAACCCTTCTCCTGCTTGATTATATTTGAAGGGTACAGGGGTTAAAACAGTTGATCTACCACGAGATTGTATTGGCTAACCCTAGAATGGATAGCCTAGTAATGCTATGATCCCGCCTTCGATCTAATCCACCGGTTTATATAGACACTTGAGGGGCTTAGGGTTGTACAAATCGGTTTAACACAAAGGGAATAGCATATCCAGACACCTAAACTTTCCATCCACGAATACGGGAGTCCCTACCGGACACGAGAGGTGATCTTCAGTCTTGTATCTTGACAGCCCATCAGTCCGGCCCACATCCAATAGGCCGGACGCCCGAGGACCCCTTAGTCCAGGACTCCCTCAGTGGACGCTCCTGGTCGTTTGGGAATATTTCTGAATTAATAGGCCAAGAATGAGGGTTGGAGGAGCTCTGAGGGGCCCACAAGCTCTCAAGGCGCGCCCCTGAGGCTTGTGGCCTGCTCGGGACTCCTCTTACTTCTTCTCCAAGTCCTACATGTCTCTTCTGGTCCAAGAGAAATCATCGCAAAAGTTTTATTCCGTTTGGAATCCATTTGGTATTCCTTTTTCTATAAAATTCAAAAACAAGGAAAAAAACAAAAACTGGCACTAGACTCTAGGTTAATAAGTTAGTACCAAAAATAATATAAAATAGCATATTAATGCATATAAAACATCCAAAACAAATAATATAAAAGCATGGAACAATAAAAAATTATAGGTACATTAGAGACGTATCAAGCATCCCCAAGCTTAATTCCTACTCGTCCACGAGTAGGTAAATGATAAAAACAAAATTTTTGATGTGGAATGCTACCTATCATATTTATCCATGTAATTTTTTTTATTGTGGCATGAATATTCATATCCATAAGATTCAAAAACAAAAGTTTAATATTGACATAAAAACAATAATACTTCAAGCATACTAATAATGCAATCGTGTCTTCTCAAAATAACATGGCGAACGAAAGTTATCCCTACAAAATCACATAGTCTGGCTATGCTCCACCTTCATCACACAAAGTATTAAATCATGCACAACCCCGATGACAAGCCAAGCAATTGTTTCATACTTTTGATGTTCTCAAACTTTTTCAAATTTCACGCAATACATGAGCGTGAGCCATGGATATAACACTATAGGTGGAATAGAATATGGTGGTAGTGGAGAATACAAAAAGGAGGGGATAGTCTCACATCAACTAGGCGTATTAACGGGCTATGGACATGCCCATCAATATATATCAATGTGAGTGAGTAGGGATTGCCATGCAACTGATGCACTAGAGCTATAAGTGCATGAAAGCTCAAAAAGAAACTAAGTGGGTGTGCATCGAACTCTCTTGCTCATGAAGACCTAGGGAAATTTGAAGAAGCCCATCATTGGAATATACAAGCCAAGGTCTATAATGAAAAAAATTCCCACAGTGACAACATAGGACACTCTCTAAAAGGATAGTAGCATTGCCCCTTCTCTATTTTCTCTCATTTTTTGGGCTTCTTTTGGCCTCTTTGTTTTTTTCAAAGTCTGGAGACTTATCCCAACTTGTGAGGGAATCATAGCTTCCATTATCCTTTCCTCACATGGCACAATGCTCTAATAATGATGATCATCAAACTTTTATTAACTTACAACTCAAAAATTACAACTCAATTCTAGAACAAAATATGACTCTATATAAATGCCTCCAGTGGTGTATCGGGATGTGCAATGATCAAGACAGACATGTATAAAAAATATGGACGGTGGCCTGTCCACAAATACTATGTCAACTACATGATCATGCAAAGCAATACGACAATGATGAAGCGTGTCATAATAAATGGAATGGTGGAAGTTGCATGGCAATATATCTCGGAATGGCTATGGAAATGCCATAATAGGTAGGTATGGTGGCTATTTTGATGAAGACATATGGTGGATTTAACGCACCGGCGAGAATTGCGCGGTAATAGAGAGGATAGCAATGGTGGAAGGGTGAGAGTGCGTATAATACATGGACTCAACATTAGTCATAAAGAACTCACATACTTATTGCAAAAGTCTATTAAATATTGAAACAAAGTACTACACGATGCTCCTAGGGGGATATATTGGTACGAAAAAACCATTGTTGGTCCCCGAGTGCCACTCATAAGGAAGACAATCAAGAAATAAATCATGCTCCGACTACATCACATAACGGTTAACCATACATGCATGCTCCGGGAATGACAAACTTTAACACAAGTATTGCTTCCAATCCACAATTACTCACTAGCATGACTCTAATATCACCATATTTGTATCTCAAAACAAATGCAAGGAATCAAACTTCTCGTGGTATTCAACGCTCTTTATACGAAAGTTTTTACTATATCCCTCTTGTATGCTCATCATATTAGGACTATAAAACAAATTACCATGCTATTCAGAGACTCTCAAAATAATATAAGTGAAGAATGAGAGTTCAACAATTTCTATAAAATAAAGCCACCGTCGTGCTCTAAAAATATATAAGTGAAGCACTAGAGCAAATTGCCTAGCTCAAAAGATATAAGTGAAGCACATAGAGTATTCTAATAAATTCATGATTCATGCATCTCCCTCATAAAAGGTGTGTACATCAAGGATGATTGTGTCAAACTCAAAAGGAAAGAGTCATATCATACAAGACGCTCCAAGCAAAACACATATCATGTGGTGAATAAAAATATAGCCTCAAGTAAATTTACCGATGGATTGATGACGAAAGAGGGGATGCCATTTGGGCATCCCCAAGCATAGATGCTTAGTTGTCCTTTACTATTACCTTGGGGTGCCTTGGGTATCCCCAAGCTTAGGCTCTTGCCACTCCTTATTCCATAGTCCATCAAATCTTTACCCAAAACTTGAAAACTTCACAACACAAAACTCAACAAAAAACTCATGAGATCCGTTAGTATAAGAAAATAAATCACCACTTTTAGGTACTGTTGGGAACTCATTATTTATTTATATTGGTGTATTATCTACTGTATTCCAACTTTTCCATGGTTCATACCCCCCGATACTACCCATAAAATCATCAAAATAAGCAAACAACACATAGAAAACAATATCTGTCAAAAACAGAATAGTCTGTAGTAATATGTAAACTTTGTATACTTCTATAACCCAAAAGTTCTAAAAAATGTAGGACAACAGAGGCAATTCATATATCAATCTTGTGTAAAAAATTCAAGAATTTATCATGTTCCACATGTTCAGATCAATTCTGTGTCTGGGCACAAAAGTTTTTGTTTTTCCAGCAAGATCAAATCAATGATATACCAAAGTATCCCAAATGTCTTACTTCCCTCGAACACTAAATAGAAGCACCAAAACACAATTACTATAGAGGTAATAATGTGTATACTCATGAAAACAGAAAATAAAAATATTGGGTTGTCTCCCAACAAGCGCTTATCTAAAGCCTTTTAGCTAGGCATTGATAATTTTAATGATGCTCACATGAAAGATAGTAATTGAAAAACACACAAAGAGATCATCATGTATCATGCGGAAAACAATTGTAAGTCTAACATACTTCCTATGCATAGGTATTTTATAAGCAAACAAATTATCAAGACAAGCAAAAACTAGCATATGCAAGGAAGAAGAAAGAAACAATAGCAATCTCAACATAACGAGAGGTAATATAGTAACATGAAAATTTCTACAACCATATTTTCCTCTCTCATAATAATTACAAGTAGGATCATAAGAAAATTCAACAATATAGCTATCACATAAAATATTCTTTTCATGATCCACATGCATGCAAAGTTGACACTCTTCCAAAATAGTGGGATTATCATTAAGTAAAGTCATGCCTTCTCCAAGCCCACTTTTATCAAAAATTTCATAAGATTGATCATTCTCCAAAGTAGTGGGATCATTATTACCTAGAGTTGACACTCTTCCAAACCCACTTTCAACATTATTTTAAACATATTTATCATGAGGCTTAAGATCATAAGAAGAATCACCCCAATCATGATCATTACAATAAGTAATGGACATAGCAAAATTAGCATCCCCAAGCTTAGGGTTTTGCATATTATTAACATAATTGGCATTAATAGAATTTATAATAAAATCATGGAAATCATGCTTTTCATTCAAGGAGCTATCATGAGTCACTTCATAAATTTCTTCCTTTAACACTTCATCACAATTGTCAGATTCATGAATTTCAAGCAAAGCTTCATAAAGATAATCTAATGCACTCAACTCACTAGGAATTGGTTCATCATAGCTGGATCCTTTAAAAAGGTTAGCAAGTGGGTGAGGATCCATAAGCTTTTTGTTCTTGATTTCCAATAAATACATAATTATGCCAAGCAAACAAGCAAACAAACAAAGTAAGACATAAAGGCGAATGGAAAGAAGGCAAATATTTTTGTGTTTTTCTGAAAACGTTTTAGAAGTGGGGGAGAGGAAAACGAGAGGCAAATGGCAAATAATGTAATGCAAGAGATGAGAGTTAATGGTGGTACTAGGTAGGCTTGATGTAGAACCTCCCCGGCAACATCACCAGAAATACTTTCTGCTACTTCTTGATCTTGCATCGGTTTTTCCCTTGAAGAGGAAAGGGTGATGCAGCAAAGTAGCGATAAGTATTTCCCTCAGTTTGAGAACCAATATATCAATCAAGTAGGAGGTACATGCAAGTCTCCAATCTATGCACCTGCACAAACAATCAAACACATGCACGCAACGCGATAAAGGGGTTGTCAATCCCTTCACGGTCACTTGCAAGGATGAGACCTGATAGAGACAGATATAAAAGATTACTAAAAATCAAAACAAAGTAAAAGCAAATAAATTGCAGCAAGGTATTTTTGGGATTTTTGGTTTTATAGATCTGAAAATATATGATGGAAAATAGACCCGGGGTCATAGGTTTCACTAGAGGCTTCTCTCTTGAAAGAAAATAGTATGATGGGTGAACAAATTACTGTCGAGCAATTGATAGAAAAATGCAAAGTTATGACGATATCCAAGGCAATGATTATGAATATAGGCATCACGTCCATGTCAAGTAGACCGACTTCTGCCTCCATCTACTACAATTACTCCACACATCGACCGCTATCCAGCATGCATCTAGAGTATTAGTTCAAAAGAACGGAATAATGCCTTAAGTAAGATGACATGATGTAGAGGGATGAACTCAAGCAATATGATGAAAACCCATCTTTTTGCACTTGATGGCAACAATACAATACGTTCCTCGCTACCCCTCATTTGTCACTGGGTGAGGACACCGCAAGATTGAACCTAAAACTAAGCACCTCTCCCATTGCAAGAAAAACCGATCTAGTTGGCCAAACCAAACTGATAATTTGAAGAGAAATAAAAATATATCAAATCATGTATATAAGAATTCAAAGAAGATTCAAATAATATTCATAGATAATCTGATCATAAATCCACAATTCATCGGATCTCGACAAACACACCACAAAATAATATTACATCAGATAGATCTCCAAGAACATCGATGAGAACATTGTATTGAAGAGCAAAGAGAGAGAGAGAAGAAGCCATCTAGCTACTAGCTATGGACCCGTAGGTCTATGGTAACTACTCACACTTGATTGGAAGGGCAATCGAGTTGATGTAGAAGCCCTCCATGATCAAATCCCCCTCTGGCAGGGTGACAGAAAAGGCCGCAAGATGGGATCTCACGGGTATAGAAGGTTGAGGCAACGAAAAAGTATTTTGGTGGACGCTCCTGGTCATTTGGGAATATTTTTGAATTTCTAGGCCACGATTTTGGGTTGGAGGATCTCTGAGGGGCCCACAAGACCTCAGGGTACCCCTCCTAGGGCGCACCCCTGAGGCTTGTGACCTACTCGGGACATGTCTAACTTCTTCTCCAAGTCCTACGTGTGTCTTCTGGTCCAAGAAAAATCATCGCGAAAGGTTTATTCCGTTTGGACTCCGTTTGGTATTCATTTTCTGTAAAACAAAAAAACAAGGAAAAAACAGAAACTGGCACTAGGCTCTATGTTAATAAGTTAGTCCCAAAACTAATATAAAATAACATATTAATGCATATAAAACATCCAAAACAGATAATATAATAGCACGGAAGAACAAAAAATTATAAATACGTTGGAGACGTATCACCGACCCAGCCGTGTGGATCGAAGATTTCCTTCTCCACATTCATATGGCCTGAGGAGATGACCTCCATGCCATCGAATACCTCCCACTAAAGATCAAAGGACCGGCAAGGCACTGGCTGGACAGCCTCCCTAAAAATTCCATTGGAAGCTGGGAAGAGCTTGAGGACACCTTCCGAGCTAACTTTCAAGGCAATTATATTCGGCCACCAAATGCCGATGACTTGAGCCTCATTGTTCAGCATCCCGGGGAGTCAGGCCGGCAATTTAGGAATATGATCTTGACTAAGAAGAACCAGATCATTGATTGTCCGAATGCCGAGGCAATGGCCACATTCAAGGACAAAATTATGGACGAGTGGCTTGCTCGCCAGCTCGGCCAAGATAAGCCGAGAATAATGTTGGCCCTCACCTCTCTCATGACCCGCTTTTGCACGAGCGAAGACACCTGGTCCGCTTGTAGAAGCAACCACCTAGACAGTCTCGACACCTCATTGGTCGGGGAAGGAAATGGGAAACTGAAAGTGCATTATATCGACTAGGGGGTGAATAGGCGATTTTTAAGAATTCTTCACTGAGGAATTTGCTGGTGAGGAAATTCCTAAATGAAGAACTACTAGCAGCGGAATAAGTACTCAAATGTAAACATAACAGAGCACAAGCATGGTCATCATAATGGAATGAAGACAAGCACACAGTACAGAAAGCATAAACACAGGATAACGCAGAAAGAAGACGAACAAACTGAAGAAATTGAACTGAGGAAATTGAGAAAGTATTCAGTTAAAGTCTTCAAATAGATATGAATAGGCACACAACAACAGAAATGAGGAAATGAAAGAGTTGAGGGAATAGAACTAGTAATCTTGGTGGAGACAATGATTTGGTAGACCAGTTCCAACTACTGTCTCAGTTGTACGTCTGGTTGGAGTGGCTGAGTATTTAAACTCGAGGACACCCAGTCCCGGACACACAGTCCTCACCGTATTCTCCTTTAACTAAGGTCACACAAACCTCGCCCAATCACTCGTGGTAAGTCTTCAGGTGACTTCCAAACCTTCACAGACTAGGTCACTCGGCGATCCACAATTCCTCTTGGATGCTCTAGACCATGATGCCTAACCGTCTGGAAGAAGCACAGTCTTCAAAGGTAACAAGCATCGGATCCATGCAGGATCAATCTCTTCAGTGATGCTCAATCACTTTGGGTTTGTAGGTGTTGGGTTTGGGTTTTCCTCACTTGGTGATTTTCGCTCAAAGTCCTTGGAGGATGGGATGCTCTCAAATGACAAGTGTCAATTTCTCTCGGAGCAGCCAACCAGCTAGTGGTTATAGGGGGCGGCTATTTATAGCCTAGGGAGCAGCCCGACATGATAGGACATAAATGCCCTTCAATGATATGACCGTTAGGTGGGTAGATATTTTGGGACAGCTGACGCATAACACATCAACGGTCGGAATTTTTGACTCTCAAATGCTTCAGGGCTATCATGTTCCTCACTGTGTAGGCAATTCGCACTGACGAATTCCTAACTCCTCAGTCAGAACAAATTCCTCAGAGACCAAAAGAACTTCGTCTCTGTCACTAAATAATATGACTGAACTATATGAGATTTCCAATGGCTTCACTCAAAGGGATTGGTAGGTGTAGGATTTTGAGTTGAGCATCACATGGAAATTTTTCCTTAGTATTTCCTTGACCCCCCTTAACAGTAAGGTGTTTCCTATGACTCAAGAAAGGGAAAATGAAACTATGAAAACAAAAGTCTTCATACTTCATGTTCCTCGAATGATTGCCAAGTCTTCAAGGTTACACCAATTTCTTCACTTTCAAAGTCTTCAGAAAGTCTTCAGAAATCCAAAGTCTTTAGTTGAAGAACTTCATTTTTAGGGGTCGACTTTCTCTATAAATATCAATCTCCTCATAGTCTTATAGACCTGTGTACACTCACAAACGCATCAGTCCCTTAACCTATAAGTCTTCAATACATCAAAATCACTAAGGGGCACTAGATGCACTTACAATGTCCCCCTTTTTGGTGATTGATGACAATATAGGTTAAGTTTTCAATGGGGATAAACATATGAAGTGTAAATACTGATATAGAGGAATTTGATTGCAAGATATAGAAGAATTCCCCTTGAAGATGTGCATAGTGAGGAATTTGCTTTTGAAGCAATGCACAATCGAAGAGTATAATCATGGAGATCTCCCCCTATATCTTGTAATTCATACACGCATTTGACATATAATATGAAGAATTTGAAATGCATGATGAAATATGGTGACTGATGTAATTCAGCATGCGTGCATTGACATTAATGAGGAATAAGCATGCATAAGAACTCAGCAAAAGTATCAGGCCACCATAGAGTTTAAGATTACAACTCAATCCAGCAAAGTCATCAAAAGAACGAGAGTTGTAAGTTAGCAAGAAAACACCCATATAAGATAGACCCGCTTGAAGACCAACTCAAATTTCTCCCCCTTTGTCATCGAATGACCAAAAGGGTTGAAAATGTGGACTAACGCCCCTGAAGAATATCATGAAGATGGAGGAGCGCCAGCGTTGTTAGGGTCTTGAGTCGTTGTAGGGCCTGCTGCAGTGTCGTCCAAGTCTTCATACTTGTCTGTGTCGCACGATGAATAATATGAGCTGGCCACCAAGGAACGAAGCTTGACCTTCTTGAATCTCTTCGGCGGAGGAGCAGACCAGTCAAAATCTTCCTTGAAGCCCATTTGCTTCAGATCTTCCTCACCATAGAGATGTGACAGAATAGCCCAGGTGCGATCGAAAACTTCATGGAGGTAGTAATGGTTTTTCTTCACTGCATTATGTGTAGAAGTCATGTTGTGAAGAATAGAGACAAACTGACACTTAACCCATTTGTGGTTTCGATTCACCTTATGGTGAAGACTTAGAAGCAGCTCACGGTCAGTCATCACACGAGGAGCAGTAGCTTGAGGACTTGACTTGGGAGCATCGGCAGTAGAATCATGAGTGGCAGACTCATCATTGGTGGAGTAAAATGCAACTTTGCGGAACTGACCATCCAATGGACGAATGCCTCCATCGATAACGGATGGTGACTTGCCCTTCTCATCAGCTGAGGAATATGTGTCAGGACCCCGACTCGATGCCACATCGATCTAGCATGTAACACCTCATATCACTTTGCGGCCTCACGCACGGTATTCCCACGGGTGTCGTCTTACATTTGCCCGGGACCGTTTGCGCCTTTTGGCACACGTATATGATAGTGTCGCTAGCATCCCTATGGTAAGGAGCCCGGGCTGACATGGCTAGTCGTAAACCCAAAGTGGCACAGACTTATAGGGACAGGCATCCATGACCCAGCATCGAACGTGTCAGTCATCAGCAAGTGAATCCAGGCTGTAGCACTGGGCTAGCAGCACTCCGCTAAACCGGGCTGTAGCGGGCTAACAGGACTCCGGTATCCATCGTGTGACATTTCCCCGAAGGGACAGACACAGGAACAAAGAAGGACACATGCCAGCCAGCCTAAGTGTTCCGGAGCAGTAGCAAGCTACCAAGGCTCAGGGGAGACACTAGGAGACATTTCCCGGTAAGAGAGGCTACTAAGAATAAACAACTAGATAGTCAGACCCCACACATACCAAGCATTTCAATCATACACACAATATGCTCGATATGTGCAAATACAACAAGGCATCACAACATGACTCTACAACACAAGTACTTTATTTAGAGGCTCAGGGAGCCATACATATCATACACACGAGTACGGGTTACACGACCCAGCATTCAAGTCATACAGACATACAAGCCAATAGCGGAAGTAACTTGTCTGAGTACAGACAACTAGTAAAATAAAAGAGGCTTGGGAAAGCCTGGCTATACTACGTGGTTCTTCACAAGCTCAGGATCACCACCTGGGCCTCAGTCTACTCATCGATGTCAACATCTACGAAGAACCCATTAGAAGGGGTTGCAGCGTCTTCTGAAAAATGTAAATTAAAGCAACATGAGTACAAAGGTACTCGACAAGACTTACATCAAATCCTACATACATGCACATTATCAAGAAGGGTTGGTGGGGTTATTGCAGCAAGCCAGCTTTGACTCTTGGCTAAGCTATCCTACGAGACACCAACTTGAAATGGTTTTGCGCACACGAGTCCACTACACACCACTTCAATACACCACCGAGGATCCACCTCCGTCATCCTACGGAAGAGCCATCCTCGGCACTCACGCTTATCTTGAGATTTTTAGTAGTATCCATTTACTTGTCTATAAACTGTATAGGCAACCAAGTAGTCCTTTACCGCAGACGCGGCTATTCGAATAGATCATGTTAATCCTGCAGGGGTGTACTTCTTCATACATGTTTCCACCACTTAGCGTCTGCACACTACATGTGCTCGGCAGACTTCAAGCGAAAGCCGACGTGGGTGTAGACCACGACCTACCTAAACACCTAAGTCTCTAGTCCAGGTTTATCGCCTATTCAGGTTCCATCCGCAGGGAGTCCGGCCGGGGTTCCACATACGGCCCCGAACAATGTGTGCAGGGTTCCGAGACACCTAACGGGTGCCCGGTATTCTCGGCCACGTACCTACCGCATCACAGCCCACCCCGCGGGTCAGCGCTGCCCACGGCCTCCAGTAAGCTACAAACAACAGAAACTACTTGCAACTCCTGGACAGAGGACTAGGGTGAATAAGAAGTCGAGCGGGGTCATATTTCAGGGCCCAATGCATGGTAGTAGCTGAATCTTAAATCACACATACAGATCTCAGTGCTTAAGGTCGGCTTCAATGAAACAACCCACCATGTACTCCTACATGGCCTTTCATCGATACCTTTACCAAATCGTGTTCACCACATCACTCTCATTACCGGCATGATCATTTCACTCTAGCCCATCACCCAGATGAACCAGACCTGACACGACTCTAAGCATAGCAGGCATACCAAGGTAGGAACAACACATACATATGGCTCAATCAACTCCTACACATGCTAGTGGGTTTCATCTAGTTGCTGTGGCAATGACAGGTCATGCAGAGGAAATGGGTTCAACTACCATAGCACACAGCAGTTTGAAACGCGTTGTCTTAATGCAGTAAAAGAGAGCAGAAGCGAGAACATGGGATTGTATCGATATGATCAAATGGTTGGTTGCTTGCCTGAAGGGTCGATGCACTGATATTGTTCTTCGTTAGGGTAATCGTGGTACTCCTCGGAGGCAGAACCTGCCGCAAAGAGCACCGATACACAAACATCACCAAACAATATGCAACAATATGATGCATGCATTAGACATGGCGAAATGAGTGTATTGGGCTAAAGCAACTAAGACCAGATGGCTTTGAACCAGTTTGAACCAAAGATTCAAGTTTCAAACTCATAAATGGCCCTTTTAAGTCCTTTATCTTGTTCTGCACTAAACATCAGGTTAGCTTGCTTAAACATGCATGAAACCAGTACAGATGGGTAGATTGGATTTTTCTGATCATTTTTCATATATAAAACTTTGCATTTGGAGCTACAGATTAATTTCTATGATTTTTTGAAGTTTGTGGTATTTACTGGAATTTCCTATGTAATAATAATTCCAGTAAATAAATTACTGCGTCAGCATTACGTCAGGATGACATCAGCGGTCAATGGAACAGTCCAGGTCAACCCTGACTAGTGGGTCCCGTGTGTCAGTGTAATTAGTTTAGCTAAATATTAATTAAAACTAATCCTGATTAGTTAACAGGGCTGGGCCCCACCTGTCATTGACCCAGGGGGGTCAAACTGGGCCCGCCCATGGTCAAACGAGGGGTCAGCGGGGTCAACTCACCGGCGTTTAGCCGCCGGCGAGGCTGAACGCGGCGGCAAGAGTGGTTTTGTGCATTCCGACGACCAAATGAGCGGCGGAGGGCATCTACGTGTAGCTGGGAGCAAGCCGCAGCTCTTGGTGGTGTTGGCTGAGCTCGGGGTGGCCGAAAACGGCGCCGGTGACAACTTTGGCGGTCGCCGGAGTTCGGGTGAGGTCGAACTCGAGGCTACGGAACACGGCGAGGCTCGTGGAGTGGTGCTACGGGTTCCTGCGGGTGCGGTGAGTGCGTTGGACACGGTGGTGTGGCCAGTGGGTGGCCGGAGTCACGTCGGTGACGAGCTCCGCGGTGGTGCGTGCGGGTGAGCTCATGCAGTCGCTACGGGGCTCGGGAGCGAGAAAGGAAGGGGGGTAGAGGTAGCTGGGCTCACGGCGATCTCGAGGAACCAGACGGCGCGGTCGGGGACGAGCTGGTGCGGCGGCGACGACGAAGGGGATCTCTGGCGATGGCGGATCGGACGAGGTCGGTGCAGTGGCTTCAGGGCACGCGAGCGCTCGGGGCTCGGCTAGCTCGAAGGAGAGGAGGGCGGCGGAGCTCCTGGACACGGTGGCGCGGCGCGGGGACGACGGAGAGCGCGACTACAGCGACAGTGCGGCTGCGGTGGCGTCGGCCATGGCGTGGGAGAGCGAGGGAGAGAAGCAGGTGAGCGAGTGAGGTGTCCAGGGGGTTCGGGGCACGACGTGGAGCTCATCCAGGCCAGCAGGGTGGCGAGAGGAGGAAGCAGGGTGACGGGCAGCTGCGTGGCGCACGCTGGTGCCGCCGTCGAGCACCTGCCTGCCTGCCTGGCGAAGGCAAGCAGCTCGCTGGAGCGGCTGCTGGGCTGGGCCAACAGGTGGGCTTACCAGGTGGGCGCCAGGTAAGCCTCTGCTCCTCTTTGATTTTTCCTTTTCTATTTTCTGTAAGTTTGTGGACTTTCTAAAAATACCTAGGCAACTCTAAAAATCACCAAACTGCTTATGGCCACTAACTGGAATCTATCCAGCATGGAACATTTTAGTTTGGGATTATTTGAGCATTTAAAATAATTTATATAATTTAAATGCCCAAACTCAAATACTTATGATTTAATTCAAAAACCTTAGGATGACCTAGAAAATTGAGCACCACTTTTGGCAGAGGTTCTGAACCAAGACAAGAATCATGGACATTTTAGAAGGGCATTTCAGGTTCATTGAAAAATATTTTAGTAAACCCTAGTTGGTTTCAGAGGGGGCTGGGGGTTCTGTCATCCCCATTTCAAGTTTCTGTTGAGAAAAATAGACATGATGCAACACTCTAATGCATGAACTAGCTAGGGTGTGACAATATGTCTGCTTGAGGACTTCAATAGGGGGCAAGTAGCTGAGATGATTCTGAAAGTCAGCCTTGTAGTTGAGTGAAGACCTTGTTCTGAGGAATCTCATGATCCACGGCGCGTAAGGCTTCAGCTCAAATGGTGAAAGTGCAACATTCGCCAGAGTCCTCATGAAGAAATCATGATAATTTATGGGGATACCATGCATTATGTTGAATAGCATATTCTTCATCATCCCAATAATTTCTTCATCGGATGAGTCATGGCCTTTGATAGGACTCATGGTCTTTGTCAGAATGCGATAGATGGTTCTTGGGACATAGAGCAATTCCTTCACGAGGAATTTGTTCCTTGGGGCTTGACCCGACTTCAGAGGCTTCATAAGCACTTGCATATAGTGAGTAGTGAGTTCAGGCTCATCATATAGACAACGAGCACCGTCAGGTCGAGGACTGATTGGCAGGGCACAAAGCAATTCAGAGGCTGGTGCCTTGTAGTGATTGTTTTCAGTCATCCAGTACAACACCCAAGAGTTGACGTCAGCAACATCACCTGTGATATGCAGCGTTGCGTAGAACTGAAGAATGAGCTCTTCATTCCAAACAACTATGTCTGAGCAAAAGTTGAGCAAGCCTGCATCATGAAGCATACTGAGGACTTGAGAGAAGCAAGGCATTGATTCCATGTCCACGTGAGGAATATGCTCGTGGTCGAAGACTTTGTCCTTGTTGAAAAGCAGTGAGGAATAGAAGTTGGCCTGGCTTGCAGTCCAGAAACGCTTCCTTCTAAGACAAGCATTGTCATATGGGTTGAATTCAGTGAAGAACACATGCTCGCCGAAGAAATCATTAGCCTTGAATTTTTGCTTCTTTGAGAAGGGATCCTTAGGCTCGGGCTGAGGGGTATCAGTTAATTGCATTACCACCTCAGGAATTGCAATCTCAGGATCCACAGACTGAGGAATTTCTGGCTCTTCTTCAGCTTCAGCCTGGGTCTTCAATTCTTCATTTACAATTTCTTCAGCACTAGTGGACGGAATTTCTTCATGGACAGACGGGGTTGCATGAGGTTCATTAGATCCTATTTGCACTTCAGTAGAAGATGGGGACTAAGGAATAGCTTGGAGTGGAGTGAACATTGGAGAGTTGGGGTGCAGACTTTCCCAAAAGTCATCATTGAGCACAGGAGTGGTACAGCCAATGTCCACATCCTCATCTTCCATTTCTTCAACACCTGCCTCTTCAGCAGTGAACTGAGGCATAGGTGAGGAAATGACTGGGGTTGAAGGGATTGCATCCACTTCAATTTCTTCATCCAACTGCTATGTCGACGTAGCGGAAGGAGTTTCTTCATCAGATTCGCTAGGAATCACATAATCTTCACCAAAAGGAACAAGGTCCTTTGATGGCATGAAGGAGACTGGAACGACATCAATTGGGCTGTCAATTGAACTAGTCAGAGGCTTCATCTTCTTTGGAGCTGAAGAATTTGATGAAGTTGATGCCTTCCTTTTCTTCACAGTTGGAAGGATCGGAGTTGGTGTAGGCGCAGGAGGTGCAGAGGACTTTGGGTCATTTTCGTTAGGCGCAACTGATGCAGTTGCCCTGACTTCTTCACTTTCTTCAGGCGCACCACTAGTGGATGCCCTGGCAATATCTTCAGCGGGTGGAATGGAGTCATCAGCCCTGGCACTCTCATTTTCTTCAGCAGCCTGATTGTCATCAGCGGTGCTGGCATGTTCTTCAGTGGGCTGAGCAGATGCTTCAGCCTGAGGAACTTCAACGTGCACAGGAGCAGCATCACTTGAAGTGAATTTCTTCGTCAGATTGAGGAACCGAACCTTGGCGCCCTTCCAATCAGCATGGTAGCGATCGAATTCATCACTCAGTTGCTTGACTTCAGCTTGCAAAGCAATGAGTTGATCAGGAGTGAGAGTGAGGACATTTTCCTTGAGGTAGCGCTGTTTCTAGTACTGTGCTTTCTTCAACCTTCTGCCTTCTTCAAATTTCCACTTCTCTTCCTGAATGAAGGTAGTCAGAACATGACTTTGACCAGGAGTGAGGTTCATCTCAGGAAAAGGCGTGTTAGGGTCCTTGGGCCATAGGTCAATGAAGTCGAGGATCAACTTTGGATCCAATAGTAGTGGCACATTGCTACCTTTGGCTCTAGCGGCCCTGGCTTGTCTGTCTCTGATGATCTCGGCAAGTTCTTCATCATCAGCCTCATCATCATCAGAGGGAACTTGGAAGGCGACCTGCTTCTTGTGAGGACTTGGTCGAAGGCCTCGTCCAGCAGTGGCCTTTTTCTTCAGCAGAGAGGGGCCAGCTAAGGAATTTGGTGTAGCAGAGGAACTTGCAGATGCTCCTAAGGCAATTGAGATGCATGTAGTCCTTTGGCACGTGGTGAGATGCACAGGTGCCGAGGATTTGGTCGGAGCAGCTAAAGACTTTGTCAAAAGAGCTGAGGACTTTGAAGGAGCAGTCTGAGGAATTGGCCGAGACCGCCTTGAAGAATTTGGCCTCGAGGGCATTGCTGAGGAGCTTGGCCGTGAGGGCATTGAGGGAGAAACACTTGACTTATGTGCAGGCTTCTTAGGCATCGCCTTCTTCGACTGACTAGCAGTGGCCTCAGCAGTGGCAGTAGCAGCATCAAAGTCTGCATTGAATTTCTTCACAGCTTCCTTTGCTTGTTTGGCCAGTTTGGTCTGGCGCTTTTCCCATTCATCAGCATAGTCCACACCGCGCTTGAGGCTGGTGGGATCTGCCACTTGGCCTGGTGCCAATGGAGGTCTTGAGCATGGAGGGTTGAGCGCGAATTTCTTCATATACTTGGGAGTAACATATCTGTACTCCCTCCATTCACGTGCCCATCTCCTCTCTATCCTTTGAATGCGCACCTTGCGCTGATTCTTGTCCTCCTTGCCAAATTTGGCGTCATCAGGAGTGCAGTATCCAGCATAAATGTCCTCAGGGATTTCAAAAGCAGTATTGACCTGAGGCCTCTTTCCACCCTTCTGTGGCTTCTTTCCTTCAGTCATTTTCTTCAGCTGAGGAATATGAAAAACTGAAGTTTCTGAAGAAGTGTGCAACTTTTCTCCGAGGAACGCTGCAAATGAGTTAAGTTGATGAGAACCTAGTGATTCAGCAGCGGACATTTGTACCTGTGAACAGAGTATAGTTGTGAGGAATTTGGAGAGGTCGTATGCGTTCTCAGAAGGTTTTTCAAAATGAATAGGTTTGAGTAATTTGACCAGATGAGTCTTGAGGAATTTCACTAAGCGTTCTTTGTCTTAGGTTCCACAGTTGTATAGATTGATAATTCACACAATTGAGGAATCTTGAAGAAAATCATTGCTTAGAGAAACGAATCAAGAGCAGATGACATGTGAGGTGTTCATGTGTGTGAAGATTTGAAGAATAAACACCTTTGAAGATTTTCAAGAAAGCATAAGAATCAAAGAGGGCAGTAAAAGTAACTTTTAATTACCCGAAGTGAAGAACACGACGAACTGGGAAGAGTAGATGTGAAGTCCGTTATTTCAGATCTTCCACGCCCTAACTCGGCACAGGAAGACGGCTATGGCGGCGGCGGAGTGAAGAAATCTGCCACCGGCGCGAGTACGACGGCGACGAGGTCGAGGCAGTGAAGAGCTTCCTCACTGGCGACGATGAAGTAGCGGCGGCGCTAGGGTTTAGGGAGCTCGAGCGGGAGTGAGAGCGAGCAGAGTAAAACGAAGTGAGGAAGAAGCAGGGGTATTTATAGAGGGAGTGAAAAACTGTACGCCCGAGGAAATCAGACGAACGTGCTCCTGGCCCTTCTCATTCACTTGACATGTGTCACCCACGTACTGAGAGGTGGCGATCGTGTAGGATCGTGGGTGAGTAGATAAGTATTGTCGTGGGATGCGAAACGGTTTGAGCGGCAAAGTCGAAAATTCAGATAAGATGAGATAAAAGTTACGTTCGCAATTTCTTCAGCTGTCAAGGACACAGTGAAGATTTTGAACGAGTTTCAAATAGAACGCACATGAAGAATTTGTGAATAGACTGGGTTGAGTTTAGCATAGAGGGGGAAGGGTCTGATCACATTCACTTAGCAAAAGAAAACAACTTGAAGAATTAGCAATAAGTGAATGCTGTAGAGGACATAAACTCATATATATATATATACATATATATATAGGGTGGGTCTATTATGATAACACCCCTTAAGAACTTATTCTGCACACCCGTAGCTTATTCTACTAACACCTTTGATTTGTGTCGTCCACTTTAACGCACCGCCCAGGGACTCGAAAAACTGCCCCGCCCCACTTAACCCACCTTCTTCCCGAGTCAAACCCCACCTTTCTCTCTCCCCCCACTTTCCTCTCCTCCACACCCAACCCCCGGTCGCCTCACCTTCTCTCGTGCCGTCCTCCCCAACCCCGGTGACCTCCCTTCCGATCTCCGCCGGCCACGCCACTCCACCGCCCCAGCACCCGCATAGCGCACGCCTTCATCTACCAGCGATGGTGGCCTCACCGCCTCGCCGGCGCGTGGATCCAGCCCCGCACGCAACCGGCCCACCTTGATCTGCCGCCCTGCCCTCCCCACGTTCTCTAGCGAGGTGAGCCTCACTTCCCACTATATCTTCTTCCCCATTTGCGTTTGGCACCCTCCCACCTTCTTCCACCCCGCGCCCGCTGCCCTCCACGGCCCCCTCCCTGCCCCACCGCGTGATGCCGGCCCACCCCGTCGACGGCCTCAGCCCCGCCCAGCCCTTGATGCCGTCCGGCGCCCCTGCCTCCGACCAAGCCTGACGACACTGCCGCGACCAATTCCAACCTGTCCACCGCCCCGGGGCTGATGCAGGCGCGCCGCCCTCAAGCGTCACGCGCGGCTGCCGGTGCGGATCTGGCCCGCGGCCACGGGATCAGGGTGGAGCTGGCCCTGCTGCGCCATTCACAGACGGGATCGAGCAGCAACTGTTGTTGACCCACGCATGCTCCCTCACCGATGGCCCTGGTCCGTTTATCCACGGTTTCTCGTGACCCTCAGGTCGTCGGGATCGAACGGGCTGCGCCGCATCGGTGCCTCTTCACGCATCTGCGGGCGTCCAACCTCAGGCGGCAACCGTGGACCCGTGGTCCAAGGCCGGAGGAGCTCCACCTCACCTGCAGCCGCCCAGAGTGCGCGAAGAAGGTCAACAACGGCGACAGCATCCTGGGAACACGAGTTGCCACCGATGCAGTTCGCAAAAGGCCTTTTTTCTCTTTGTTTTTGCAGATTTTGGATGTGCACTTCATCTTGTGCGCAGATTTTGTATGTGCGGTTGCCCAATGCAGTGCGCTTCCGATTTCCGCCGCCTGCTTGATGAATGAAAGAAGTCATACTGTTATTGATTTGAGAAAAAAAATGCAGAACAAATTCGGTGGTTGCCCAAGCCGAGGGAGCCCTCTTCGCGGCTCAGTGAAGTTTGTTTTTGTAGCTCACTGAAGTTTGTTTTGCAGCTCGCTTGCTGAGTGAAGTATGTCCGGCGACTGCGTGCGGTTCGGCAATGCAAAGCATTTGCATTCTCGCTGTGTTGATGTGTGCAGTACATTTTATAAAAAGTTGCAGTTGGGTTGTATTTTGTGGGTGATTGTAATGTGGAGACAGAAAAAAGGACTTTGTGTGGATTACTTAGTTTGTAAAAGAAAAACTTGGTAAAAGCAGTGCGATCGGTGAACCGAAGAAGTACATTTTTTCAAATTGTTGTACTTCATTGTTAAAATCTTTGTGGTTCCCTTATTGCAGTGCACACGAAAGTAAAAATGCATTGGGAGCTGCAGTGCACTTTGTTGTTGCGTACGCATGATGATTTTCAGTCTATTTGATGCAGTGCAGTTTTGGTCTGAAGCAGTGCACTGATCTATCTGATGCAGCGCACTTCGTTGTCGCGTACACACGATGATTTTCACTCCGTTTTGATGTAGTGCACTCATCTGTCTGAAGCAGTGCACTCATCTGTCTGAAGCAGTGCACTTCGTTCGTCGTGTATGCATGACAATTTTCAGTCTAACAGATGCAGTGCGGTTTTTAGTCTGAAGCAGTGCACTATCTGTCTGATGCAGTGCACACGACGATTTCGATGTCGCAAAAAATAGAATGTCCGCATTTTTGTAAAATCGAAACTGCTCTTAAATCATAAGGAATTAGCGGAAGTGTTGTACATGAAAAAGTTGCGTCTCGTCGATATCTTTCCAAAGGCGTATGATTTGAATTATTCCGACCAGCCGTTCGTAAAAACTTCGCGAAAAAACAGCCGCTGCCTCTCGAAGTCAGCCGCACGATTTTCAAAATTAACTAAAAATTGTAAGGAATCTCAAAACCATTTCAACATATGAAAGTTGCACCTTGTCCGTAGCTTTCCAACGGCGTATCATATGTCTCGTTTCCACAAACGGTTAGAAAACTGAAGCAAAGACAGTACCGAAAATTTCAAAAAAATTGAAAAACAGAGTTCCGCGATTTAGTAAATTCGAAACTGCTCTTAAACCGTAACGAATTAGAGAAAGATTTATATATGAAAAAGACGCGCCTCGACGATATCTATCCAACGGCGTATCATTTGCTTCGTTCCGACAAGCGGTTTAGAAAAAACGCGAAAAAACGCTCGCTGCCACTCGTCATCTGCCGCACTATTTTCAAAACTGCTCTTAAACCATGTGGAATCTCGAAAAGTGTTCAACATGTCGAAGTTGCGCCTAATCCACAGCTTTTCAATGGTATATTACATGCCTCATTCCGATAAACGGTTAAAAAATTAGAGCGAAAACAGTACCGAAAAAATAACGCGTGCAGTTTTTTCCGACGAGAAGTTCACTAGTCTCTATTGCAGTGCTCGTCGTCAAAATGATGCAGTGCACTTCTGTTGAGCGTGCAGTGCCCAAGTGGTGTGCAGAATAGTTATTCTGCTAATATTAGCAGAATAGACCGTCTATATATATATATTCAAATGAAGAACAACACCGGAAAGAGTGAAGCCAATGCAAAGTTGAAGAATTTGAAAAACTGAGGAATTTCAAAAAAACGAAGAAAAACTCAAATTGAAGATTTCCAACTTTGGGTGGTGGCGTAACCCACCGTATAAGAAGGCTGATTTCAGACACCGCGTACAATTGTAGTAGGGCTCTGAGAATCAATTTCTTCATTAATTTCTTCACAGTTAGAGGGTTACTCTTCATTGATTGAAGAAAAATGTTACTTCGTGTGTTGCACATCTAAGTCATCTAGTCAGCATAAGTGTTAGGATGTGTGTCCATTTCAGAGAACATTCGAAGATTCTAGGATATTTAGCTCACACCGCAACTTGCTAAATCTCTTCTCATCCAAGGGCTTAGTGAAGATATCGGCCAGCTGGTCTTCAGTGCTAACGTGGTCGATAGAGATGTCGCCCTTCAACACATGATCACGAAGAAAATGATGATGAATCTGGATGCGCTTGGTCTTCGAGTGCTGAATTGGGTTATGAGCAATCTTGATAGCACCCTCATTGTCGCAGTAGAGAGGCACATTCTTCACGTTGACGCCATAGTTCTTGAGTGTTTGCTTCATCCATAGTAGTTGAGCACAGCATGATCCAGCAGCAATGTACTCAGCTTCTGCAGTGGAGAGTGATACGCAGTTTTGTTTCTTCGAGGACCAACAGACCAGAGATCGTCCGAGGAAATGGCATGTGCCTGATGTCGACTTGCGGTCCACATGATCACTAGCATAGTCAGAGTCTGAATATCCAATGAGATCAAATGAAGAGCCCTTGGGATACCATAATCCAAGTGTTGGTGTGTGAGCTAAGTATCGAAGAACATGCTTCACAGCCTTATGGTGTGATTCCTTCGGTGTAGCTTGAAATCGGGCACACATGCAAACACTAAGCATAATATCCGGCCTAGATGCACATAGGTACAATAACTAGCCAATCATGGAGCGGTATACCTTTTGATCGAAGTCTATACCATTTTCATCAATGCATAGATAGCCATTTGTGGGCATTGGAATTTTGACCCCTTTGCAATCTTGCATGCCGAATTTCCTCAATACGTCCTTGAGGTATTTCTCCTGAGAAATGAATATCCCATTGCGCTATTGACGAATTTGAAGACCTAAAAAGAATTTCAGTTCTCCCATCACAGACATTTGATATTCTTCACTCATCATATAGGCAAATTCATCACTCTATCGTTGGTTAGTACAACCAAAAATGATATCATCAACATATATTTGGCACACAAACAATTCATCATCATAAGACTTAGTGAAAAGAGTTGGGTCGAGTGAACCGGGTTTGAAGCCTTTCTTCATGAGGAATTCCTTCAAAGTATCATACCATGCCCGAGGGGCTTCCTTGAGGCAATACAGGGCCTTGTTGAGTCTGAAGACTTTGTCAGGATTCTTTGGATCTTCAAAACCTGGGGGTTGAGCAATATATACTTCTTCCTCAAGCTTACCATTGAGGAATGCACTTTTCACATCCATTTGTTGTAAGATAACATCATGATGGTTAGCATAAGCAAGTAATATGCGAATAGCCTCAAGTCTAGCAACAGGTGCAAAAGTTTCATCGAAGTCAATTCCTTCAACCTGTGTGTAGACTTGAGCTACAAGCCGTGCCTTATTCCTCACCACATTGACATTTTCATCTTGCTTGTTGCGGTAGATCCACTTTGTGCCAATAATGGTGTGCCTGCGAGGATCTGGACGTTTGACAAGTTCCCATACGTTGTTGAGCTCGAACTGATGTAATTCTTCTTGCATAGCTTGAATCCACTCAGGCTCCAGAAATGCTTCATCTACCTTAGTGGGCTTTGTGATAGAGACAAAAGCAAAGTGCCCACAAAAGTTAGACAAATGTGAAGCTTTTGAGCGAGTGAGAGGACCTGGTGCTTCAATGTCATCGATGATCTTCTCAATTTGCACTTCGTTTTCAATACAAGGATGAGCGGGTTGTCTTAGAGGAATTAGATACACATTCTCTTCAGGAGCATTTTCCTCAGCACCATTTTCTTGAGGTGCGCCAGCTCGACGTTCATCACATTCTGGAATGAATTCTTCAGCAGATTCTTCGGTGGGAATGACATCCTCTGTAGCTTTGAACTTGATTGATTCCTCAGGTGCTGGTTCATCTATCACAGAAGGTAGGTGCTCTCTTTGCGAGCCATTTGTTCCATCGAACCGCACATCTATAGTTCCAACAACCTTGTGAAGAACGTTGTTGAAAACTTTGTAGGTGTGCGAGTCCTTTCCGTAACCAATCATAAAACCCTCATGTGCTTTCGGTGCAAATATAGAAGTGTGATGAGGATCTCTAATCCAACATTTAGCACCAAAGACTTTGAAGTAACTCAAGTTGGGTTTCTTGTAAGTGAGGACTTCATAGGCAGTCTTCTTGAAGAATTTGTGAAGATATACTCTGTTGATGATGTGGCACGCAGTATCAATAGCCTCACTCCAGAACCGACGAGGTGTCTTGTATTCATCAAGCATAGTGCGAGCCATCTCAACAAGAGTTCTGTTCTTGCGCTCCACGACGCCATTCTGTTGAGGATTATAAGGAGGAGATAACTCATGAGTAATACCAAGTTCATCAAGAGAGTCATCAAAACCGGAATTGTTGAACTCAGTCCCATTGTCACTTCTGATGTGCTTGATTTTCACACCAAAGTTGGTTGAAGCCCTCGAGGAAAATCGTTTGAAGACTTCCTGCACCTCATGTTTGTAAGTGACAATGTGCACCCATGTGTAACGAGAATAATCATCAACAATAACAAAGCCATATAGAGATGCATCATTTGTAATAGCAGAATAATGATTAGGACCGAAGAGATCCATGTGAAGCAATTCAAATGGTCAAGTGGTAGTCATGATGGTCTTTGCTGGATGCTTGGCCTTGGTCATCTTTCCAGCTTCACAGGCTCCGCATAAGTGATCCTTGAGGAATTTGACATTCTCAATGCCAATGACATGCTTCTTCTTCGCAAGCATGTGCAAATTCCTCATGCCAGCATGACCAAGTCGTCGATGCCATAGCCAGCCTTCTGAAGCTTTTGCAAGTAGACATACGGCCGGTTGTGGTCCTGTCGAGAAATCAACAATGTACAAGGCTCCTCTCCTAAAGCCTTCTAAGACTTCGGAATTGTCAGCTTCCATGATCACAACACAACGATATTTTCCAAAGACAACAACCATATCAAGATCACAAAGCATTGAGAGAGACATGAGGTTGTATCCTAAGGACTCGACAAGCATGACTTTTTCCATGTGTCAATCCTTTGAGATCGCAACCTTACCTAGACCCAATACCTAACTTTTGCCTTTGTCAACGAAGATGATATGGTTCAGATGTGACGGTGATAAAGGAACATCCATCCAAAGATTCTTGTCACCAGTCATGTGATTTGTACATCCACTATCGAGGACCCACTCATTGGAATTGGGTTGATCATCCTGTAGATGAATTAGTGCAAATTACAAACTCATATACTTCATTAGTGAAGAATATGACATCAATATCATCAGATCAATTTCATCAAGCAATAGAACAGATAAACAGTATGAGGACGTGTGAAATGAAAGTTCATTTCATCATGATTAGCCTGCATCCTTTCAAGCACTATTCAGGTCTCCAGCAAATTCTTCAGACGTTTTGAGCACGTCTGGAGACCTGACCCTGCATAAGAAATTAGTTCTTTTTCTTCACCACCCACATCTGAAGGGGTGGCAAAGAATTCATCACTCTGTGAGCACCATATGAGAAAGGTGGCATAGATGCCAGTCCGCTTTGTTTCACATAAGAGGGGTTAGGGTAAGTATATGAATAAGCAGAGAAATTCTTCGAGGACTTATGAACATAATGATTTGAAGAATAATGCTCATATTCATAGCCCTTAGCTCTACCCTGCGAAATAGAGGGGTTAGCACAATGATGATCATATGAGGATTTTGATCCTTTTGAGGAATTTGATCCACGTGAGGAATTTGGTCCGTATGAGGACTTGGATCCATACGAAGAATTTGATCTGGAGTTCCTATTCTTCACAGGTGGTGTCATGAGGACATTCACCTGAAGACTTTCAAGTTAACTTTTGGGAACCCAGATTTTCTTCATAGGTGAACCATTCCTGCAGTTAGTGCCAACATATCTAGCAAATACTTCACCATTTTGATTTTTGAACAGTTTATAGTTGGAGTCAAATGACTCATCAGAAGAATGAGGAGATTCACATGTAAAGCCAGGTAAGTTGGATGGATCAACTGGAGGTCCCTTTGCAGCAACCCATGAGGTTTTGGGGTACTGCTCAGGCTTCCAATATGTTCCATCAGCATTGAGTTTTCTCTCAAAGGCAATACCCTCTTTCCTAGGGTTTCTGTTGAGGATCTGCTTTTTAAGCACATCACAAAGAGTGTGATTCCCTTTGAAGCTTTTCTACATGCCTGTCATGTACAATTCCTTCAGCCCTGCATCATCAATGATACTTGCATTGTCCTCAGATGAGGAATTAGTGATAGTAGAGTCACATGAAGAATTTGTAGCATTAGAATCATTTGAACATTCGGGTGTTGAATTAGCAGTTTCACGTTCAATGCACTTTAGACATGGAGGAACAAATTCTTCCTGAGTAGCGCTGATTTGTTGAGCAAGTAATGAATCGCGCTCCTCCTGAAGATCTTCATAATCCACTCTTAGCTTTTCAAGATCTTGCTTTCTTTGAAGAAATTCATAAGAAAGCTTCTCGTGATCAGATAAGAGAGTGTTATGATGACCTTGAAGGTTCTCAAACTTGGATTGAAGTCTCTGAATATTTTCAGTCAAGGTTTTAGTGTGATCCATTTCTTAACCCAACATATCATCACTTTTATCTAGCATGTTTTGAACCTTTTCAAAGGCCTTTTGTTGTTTCACAGCAATCTTAGCAAGTTTAGAGTAGCTGGGCTTGAGGTTTTCATCAGATTCATCCTCACTAGATTCAGAGGAGGCGTATTTAGTTACCTTGGCACCCTTTTCCATGAAGCAATAGGTGGGAGCGTAGTCATCATTGCCTTCATCGGCCTTGTTGGTGAAGCCATTTTCTTCAGAGTTGAAGATAGACTTGCTGACGAATGCAGTAGCGAGAGCTAGGCTCGCCACACCAGACTCGGACTCCTCAGATGCCTCCTCGTCCTCATGTTCCTCAGATTCAGCCTCAGAGTCCATTTCCTTGCCAATGAATGCCTGAGCCTTCTTGGAGCTGCTCTTCTTGTAAGATGAAGACTACGAGGATTTTGATGATGAAGACTTTGAAGATTTCTTCTTCTTCTTTGCATCATCAGAACTGTAATCTTTGTATTTCTTCTTCTTTGATTCCTTATCCCACTGAGGACAATCTTGGATGTAGTGACCAGGTTTCTTGCATTTGTGGCATAGCCTCTTCTTGTAGTCACTGGATGAGGAATCATTGCTCCTTGAGGATTTTCCAAAGCGACCACGTCTTGAGAACTTCTGAAATTTCTTCACGAGCAGTGCTAGTTCCTCGCTCAGTTCTTCAGGATCACCAAGGCTGCTAGAAGAGTCCTCATCTTTAGACTCGGAGACTGCCTTGGCCTTCATAGCTCGTGATCTGCCATAGCTCGAACCATAGAGATCTCTCTTCTCAACAAGCTGGAACTCATGAATTTTTAGCCTCTCGAGGATATCAGTGGGATCAAGTGACTTGTAATCAGCATGTTCTTGGATCATCAGTGCCAGAGTATCAAATGAAGAATCGAGCGATCTCAGCAATTTCTTCACCACCTCATGTCGGTGATGTCAGTGGCGCCATGCGCTTGAAGCTCATTTGAGATGTCAGTGAGGCAATTGAAGGTTTGCTGGACATTTTCATTGTCGAGTCTTTTGAAGCGGTTGACGAGATTGCGAAGAACGTCAACACAAGAGTCACGTTGAGTTGAGACTCCTTCATTCACTTTGGACAGCCTATCCCAGATATGCTTAGTATTTTCCAAAGCACTCACTCTTCCATACTGTCCTTTGCTCAGGTGGCCACATATGATATTCTTTGCTTGATAATCGAGTTTCTTGAATCTCTTCACATTAGTAGCGTTCAGAGAAGGTGTGACAGAGGGAACACCATTTTCCACAACATACCAGAGATCGTTATCAATTGCCTCAAGATGCATTCGCATCTTATTCTTCCAGTAGGGGTAGTATGTTCCATCAAAGGTAGAACACCCAGCAGAGACATTGATCATACCTATGGTCGACATAACTAAACTCCGGGCGGTTAAACCAAAATCACACAGAACAAGGGAGTACCTTGCTCTGATACCAATTGAAAGTGTGTTATATCGACTAGAGGGGGGTGAATAGGCGATTTTTTATAAATTCTTCACTGAGAAATTTGCTGGTGAGGAAATTCCTAAATGAAGAACTACTAGCAGCAGAATAAGTACTCAAATGTAAACATAACAGAGCACAAGCATGGTCATCATAAGGGAATGAAGAGAAGCACATAGTACAGAAAGCGTAAACACAGGATAACACAGAAAGAAGACGGACAGACTGAAGAAATTGAACTGAGGAAATTGAGAAAGTCTTCAGTCAAAGTCTTCAAATAGATATGAACAGGCACACAACAACAGAAATGAGGAAATGAAAGAGTTGAGGAAATAGAACAAGTAAGCTTGGTGAAGACAATGATTTGGTAGACCAGTTCCAACTATTGTCTCAGTTGTACGTCTAGTTGGAGCAGCTGAGTATTTAAACTCAAGGAAACCTAGTCCCGGACACACAGTCCTCACTGTATTCTCCTTGAGCTAAGGTCACACAGACCTCGCCCAATCACTGGTGGTAAGTCTTCATGTGACTTCGAAACCTTCACAGACTAGGTCACTCGGCGATCCACAATTCCTTTTGGATGCTCTAGACCATGACGCCTAACCGTCTGGAAGAAGCATAGTCTTCAAAGGTAACAAGCGTCGGATCCACGCAGGATCAATCCCTTCAGTGATGCTCAATCACTTTGGGTTTGTAGGTGTTGGGTTTGGGTTTTCCTCACTTGATGATTTTCGCTCAAAGTCCTTGGAGGATGGGATGCTCTCAAATGACAAGTGTTAGTTTCTCTCGGAGCAGCCAACCAGCTAGTGGTTGTAGGGGGCGTCTATTTATAGCCTAGGGAGCAGCCAGACATGATAAGACATAAATGTCCTTCAATGATATGACCGTTAGGTGGGTAGATATTTTGGGACAGCTGGCGCATAGCACAACAACGGTCGGAATTTTTGACTCTCAAATGCTTCAGGGCTATCATGTTCCTCACTGTGTAGGCAATTCACACTGGCGAATTCCTAACTCCTCAGTCAGAACAAATTCCTCAGAGACCAGAAGAACTCCGTCTCTGTCACTGAAGAATATGACTGAACTGTATGAGATTTCCAATGGCTTCACTCGAAGGGATTGGTAGGTGTAGGATTTTGAGTTGAGCATCACATGGAAATTTTTCCTTAGTATTTCCTCGACCCCCTTTAACAGTACGATGTTTCCTATGACTCAAGAAAGAGAAAATGAAACTATGAAAACAAAAGTCTTCACGCTTCATGTTCCTCGAATGATTGCCAAGTCTTCAAGGTTACACCAATTTCTTCACTTTCAAAGTCTTCAAAAAGTCTTCAGAAATCCAAAGTCTTCAGTTGAAGAACTTCATTTTTAGGGGTCGAATTTCTCTGTAAATATCAAACTCCTCATAGTCTTATAGACATGTGTACACTCACAAACGCATCAGTCCCTTAACCTATAAGTCTTTAATACACCAAAATCACTAAGGGGCACTAGATGCACTTACAGAAACCTCGGCGGCATAAGAATAACAAGCACCGACACAATGATGGTGAGACCGAAGACACGACAGTAAATGTTGGGTTCAGCAACTCAAAATCAGGACCACCGAAGAAACTTTATAAAGGGAGCCGGGATTGCCCGACCGTGTTGGACAAGATCCTGGACAAGCCCTGCCAGATCCATGGCACCCCTGACAAGCCGCCAACCACACCAACCATAGCTGTTGGGTAAAGGTCACAACCGAAGAACATAGCAAGGGTCCTTGCAGCGAGGACGACGATGAACCTCACGGGATGAACAATGGAGGCAAAAATAAATTCCCTCCCGAGGTAAAAACTATGAACATGATGCACATCACGCACATTCCCAAGAAGGAGCAAAAGCGTGCACTTCGGGATGTCTATGCCATAGAGCATGTGGCCCCAAAATACAACCCATGGTCGGCTTTGTCTGATCACCTGTGACCAAACATACCATCCAACCAGTATCTGTCATGGAGAAATGGCGGCTCTGGTGCTCGACCCCATCATGGACGGATACCACCTCACCAGAGTCGTTAAGGACAGAGGCAAGAACCTCAATCTGATTTACTCGAATACAGTGAGGAAAATGGGAATCGATCCGTCAAGGATCAAACCTCGCAATTCTACCTTTAAAGGAGTAATCCCAGGCGCCGACGCACGCTGCTTGGGAACTGTCACCTTGGAAGTAGTCTTCGGCTCACCCGGCAACTTCCAAAGCAAAGACTTGATCTTCAACATTGCCCCTTTTCGAAGTTGTTATCACACACTCCTCGGCTGAACAACGTTCACTCACTTTAATGTTGTCCCTCACTATGCATACCTAAAGCTTAAGATACCAGGGCCCAAGGGCATCATTACCGTTAACGGTAGCACTGAACGCTCACTCCAAACTAAGGAACACAAAGCTGCTCTGGCAGCCGAAGTCCAGGCTGCCAAAGGGGCGTCGGAGGCCTGGACTCCTATCACGGGCCTGGATGCACATAAATGAGTCTGGGCCACAGCCTCAGTCCAGGAGTCCTTTCGAGACCATCCCAAATAGGGATACACGCCCCATAACATGGCCTTCCCAGTCGCAAAATACATGCCTCAAGTGCATAATTTCACGCTTAAAAATCCATGGGCAGCTGTGGGGCAAAATGTACAAGGGTCAATTGCTCGGGTCGACCAAGCAAAGGCCAAAGATGTCCTCGGATTACACATCAGAAACATGCACCATTTAGGGCGTGACCAGCATCAGGCTAATATCCCGCGATGACTTCTCGAGACCCTCTTTCAAGGGCCCGTCCACCCACAACTACCCATCTCGCCTACGAGAACTTAACAAAGAGCAAAGGCGCAGACATGCAACATGGCATAGTAGGGACGTCAAACCACTCATGGAGGCCCTGTGTAAACCTTTCCTCTAATAAATTTATTTTCTAAGTATCTACAAACAGTTGCTTTGGCAGTTCGGATTGTACTGTTGGACGTCACGAATTTAAAGGTGATAAAAGACCATTTTTGTTTTATAGTCATACTGCTATCATTTGTGTCTCATATTCCTTTCCGCTTTTGTGCCTAAGTAAAATAGCTTGACACACACTTTCTTTTAGATGTGATCAGCTAATAAACTGGTGCTCGACTACAGGTTGATGCTATTTTTCATTCGATGTGTTTGGCAGATATTGCATTATATGAATCGGTTCCGAATTATGTCTTTGGTCAATAGTTGGGTTGCCAGGCTCCTGTGTTTTTCCTACTACGTTCTGCATTGTTCAGCTAGGAGGCTAAAGGGAGAACCTCTGTGATTGCAATTCCAGCTCGCCTGGCTAAGTACCTTAGTGGAGAAAGCCAAAAACTGACTGTTATAATAAGCGAGAACTGGTCGGTGATCCAATGGAAAGTGTTAAACTAAAAATCGATGGAGGTTATTCTGTGCCATACGAAGAGTTTGATGCCATAGGAGCCAAGTGATGCTAGCATCAACCTCGGCACATCCGAATATCACACACACTTGGGCCTAGTCAGTAGCTCCTGCAGTCAAGCTCCTATGGCTAAGTCAAAGCACTAAAGCCACATAATATGTTTGCCTTGTTTTCCTTACACACTGCCGCCTCCAGGCACCGAGACATTGGCTAAGGGTTAAAGAGTTAAAAAGAAAACACCCTTTGTAGTCTCTACAAGGGGGTTGAAGCCGACGACTGGTAACTTTCAGTTAAAAACAGCCACACATGAGTCAAAATAAGCAAATTTGAGCATAATAGTTCAAACTCCTTCAAATAAATAGAAATAAAGTCATTCATAAATTACATCCTTTGAACAGTGGGCATCTATTGCCCGAGCACCATCCATCACGATGGCAAAATACTGCTCGGGGCGCATGTGCTCCTTCCCAGGGCGCGGAGATCCACTGGCCATCTCGACTGGCTTGATCTTCGGCCAATGCACCATGGTCTTGCCGAAGGCCATCTGATCTCCCTCTATGCATACAAAGCGCTTCCAGATGTCAACCAGGGGCGCAGTAGCGCACAACCTCGGCACAAAGCCAAAGTAGCTGCTCGGCAGTGGCTTTGAAGCCCACAACTTGATGTAGAGATCCTTCATCGCCGGCTCGGGCATCTGATGCAACTCCACCAATTGCTTCATTTTGTTGCTGAGGAGGGGAGGGTGTTTGCATGCCTGAAATCGTGCCCAAAATAGCCTCTGCTTGGGACGGCCCTCCTGGGATGCAACGTACCTGGCAGCATCTGACACACTCCTTGGGAGGTCCACAAAGGCGCCTGGGAATGCCATACTCACATGAGCAAAGCGAACCTGTTACCACCAAAGACACTTTGCAGTAAGTATGGCTTACCATCCGCAATAAGCTTGGCTTGGTGGAGTTCCTCCTAGCGGCCTCGCACTCCACCCGCGCTTCGTTGACCTCCGACCTCAATGAGGTTAGCTCGATGGCCTGATCTTGACATTCTGCTCAAGGACCTCACATCTCGTGATGGCATCCTTGAGCTCTTGCTGCACCTCGGCTACTCGGGCTTTGTTCCGCTGGCTCGTAGTCTTCACCATGGTCAGTTCAGTGACCACCTGTTCGGCCACCGCCCTTGCTACACCATTTCCTGTTGAGTTCTCCTCAGTTCGGCCTTCAGGTTCTCGACCTCCACGGTGGCAACTGCAGTAATGTCATACGCACTATGTTTAGGCTAACTTCAAAAAATGCATTGCCATAAGGCTATAGTAAAACACCTCGGTTCGAACTTACCTTGTGTCGCATCGAGCTGCTTGTTTAGTAGATCGATCTCGTCCTCGGAGCTCTTGAGCTTCTGATTCAACTCGGCCAACTCCTCAGCATTGGCAGTAGTTGCTGAAGTTGACGCCTACACAATAAACTAAGCATATTAGACTCCTGAATCATTGATTTTCAATCCTCTGTCGGCCTTCTAATCTAGCCAGAGTCTCAGGGGCTACAACCCACTTTGGCTACCGTTTATGTCTCTCAGCTATTTGACTCACGCATGACTTCTTCAAACTCAATCAGGGCTTGGGGGCTACTGTATATGAGGTTGCATGATCATATAAAAGAACTTCTCTAAGAAAAAGTACATTACATGGCTTACTTTGAAGCCTATCAGAAGGCCACTGAAGGTCTCATTTAGTCCATGGTCCACGGACCGAAGACTTTGCAAAACTGTGACCATCAGGGCATGGTGCTCCCTGGCGATGGAGGAGCTGGTTAAAGCTTCCTCCATGAGTGTACATAGGGTTGTCTTTATGGTATCAAGTGAACTCCACCTCCACCTCTAGGCTCCTAGGCGACTCCACCGCCAGTGGCCACTCTGGCCCCGACGTCCACCTCCCTGCCTCACCCATGGTGCCTCCTCTCCTTAACTTTGCCAGAGGTAAGGCCTTCCAACTTGGCATGCGCCAAAAGTTTGGCCATCTGGTGGTTTTCTCCCCTGGTTTTCGTCAATGTCAGTTCAAGCTTGTGGTTTCTCTTGGTCGTGCTTGCTTTCGGTTCGATTGCCACACTGTGAGTATTGTTCTCTAGGCTTGCTTTGGCGGCTACCCACAAGGTTTCAGAGTTAAAATTCCTTAGAGATCATTCTTTTCTGTTTTTGGTGGCTTTAAAATTGGTGGGTTTTGAGATCTACAACAATGGCCATATCTTAGAAAAAGACTTTGAGCTGGTTTTCAGTCTCTGGGGAAAAGGGGGCCCAAATTGGCATCGTGAGGAAAATCTATTCTACTAAGAAGAGGAAAGTTCATGGACTGTGGTGAGTAGATATCATGCTTGTTCTTCCCTCCTGTCTAGCTCCGGCAATTGCCGGCGGGAGGAACCTCGCAATATTTCGGTTTTTCAATGGTTGGCTCAGTTACCAGACTCATCAATGGACAATCATGCACCTGAGTTTATTGTTGGGGGCAATGAGTGCAATGCTACTACCGAGGTTAATGGTCACGTTGATCATGGGGTAGAGCGCACCAGCTCCGGATTTTCAAACCGACAAATTATGTGCTACGGGTGTGGCAACTTGGGCCACATGGCATGGACCTGCCCCGAGCCTCGACTCAGTGCCCTTTGGCTGTTTTTTTGGATGGCCTCTTTCCCCTCCTCACCTATAGAGGCTTGGGCTCCAAGGGTGGTGGATGACTGGTTCAAGGCTATAGGCCCAGCCCAGCCACCGTTTCGGGATTCCACTTTTAGACAGCTCTCAGAGGGCATGTTCCCAAATTTTCAGCCTCGATTCACAGTTGCCTCTTCGTCTCCTCCCATGCCTCACACTGTTCCCCCTCGAGCTTCCCGACCAGCCACCTCTCCATCCAGGGTCCATCTCTCTGACACGACTAAGGGAGTCCTAGATTAAGGGGTCCTCGGACAGCCAGACTATATACTTTGGCCAGACTGTTGGACTATGAAGATACAAGATTGAAGACTTTGTCCCGTGTCCGGATGGGACTCTCCTTTGCATGGAAGGCAAGCTTGGCAATTCAGATATGTAGATTTCCTTCTCTGTAGCCGACTCTGTGTAACCCTAGCCCCCTCCGGTGTCTATATAAACTGGAGGGTTTAGTCCGTAGGACAACAATAATCATAATCATAGGCTAGCTTATAGGGTTTAGCCTCTGCAATCTCATGGTAGATCAACTCTTGTAATACTCATATCATCAAGATCAATCAAGCAGGAAGTAGGGTATTACCTCCATCTAGAGGGCCCGAACCTGGGTAAAACATCGTGTCCCCTGCCTCCTGTTACCATTAGCCTTAGACGCACAGTTCAGGACCCCCTACCCGAGATCCTCCGGTTTTGACACCGACATTGGTGCTTTCATTGAGAGTTTCACTGTGGCGTCGCGATAAGGCCCGATGGCTCCTTCAATCATCTTCAACGACGCAGTCCAGGGGGAGGTTTTCCTTCCCAGACAGATCTTCGTATTCGGCGGCTTCAAACTGCAGGCCAATTCGCTTGGCCACCTGGAGCAGATTGATAGCTACTCCCCTGGCCATCAGGTCAGGTTTGGAAGCTTGAACTATACTGCCGATGTCCGTGGAGAATAGATCTTCGACGGATTCGAGCCCATGTCAGGTACGCCTAACCATCGTGATGAGCATGACTTAGATCTGCCATCAGACAGTATTCGAGAGATCGCACCTGCCGTGCCCTCGGGAATCAATCCGAAGCAGATCGCGCCCTCCGAGGACGGGTGGATAGAACCCGCCACGGAGGCCGCACACTCATCGGCGTTGGAGCCGAACACGGAAGCCACCTCCTGTGAGGATGGTATCCTCGGACCCTCAGACTCGTCTCCGGCTACAAGATCTGAACCGCGTACATCCGTGCCTATTGAATCTGATCGGGCACCAGTCATGGAGTTCACCTCCGCGGATATTTTTCAGCACTTGCCCTTGGGTGATGTGCTAAATTCATTAAGGTCTCTTTCCTTGTGAGGAGACTGTTGGCCAACCTATGTCCGGCTCGAGTGGGAAGCGGACGATGAAGAAATTCGTTCCCCACCCACCACCCACTTAATAGCGACTGTCGATCACTTAACTGGCGTGCTTGACTTCAACTCCGAAGACATTGACGGTATGGACGACGATTCAAGACAAGAACAGGAACCACCGCCTATAGGGCGCTGGACAGCCACCTCATCATACGATATATATATGGTGGACACCCCCAAAGAAAGCAATGGCGATGAGGCAATGGAAGATAACCCCGTGGAGAAGCAATCTAGGCACTGGCGTCATAGGCGCCGCTCCAAGCCCCTCCATAGCCAAAATAGTGATACCGGCACAAGAGACAACAATCCGGATGGTGCTGAAGACAAAAACAATCCTGCTCAGCCAGGCTTCGAGCAGGCCGAGCAAGGGGATGGGCAAGCTAGCCCTAATGAACAGGCAATAGAAGGGGAATCAGAGGATGATAACTACATGCCTCTCTCCGAAGACGAAGTGAGCCTTGGCGACGAAGAATTCATTGTGCCTGAGGATCCCATCGAGCAGGAGCGCTTCAAGCGCCGGCTTATCGCCACTACAAAAAGCCTGAAGAAAAAGCAGCAACAACTTCAAGCTCATCAAAATCTGCTAGCTGATAGATGGACCGAGGTTCTGGCTGCCGAGGAATACGGACTCGAGCGCCCTACCAAAAGTTACCCAAAGCGCAGGTTGCTACCTCAACTCGAGGAGGAGGCGTTAAAGCCCACACTACCAGCGCATGATGCGGCTGATCGGCCACCCTGTTGCCGAGATAAAGCGGTGTATCAGCCCGAAGCCCAGACCGCACACCATACCCAATGAAAGGCACGTGGCTACACGAAGGACCTGCGAGACGTATTGGAAAACAAAGCAGGACAGTCAAGATCGATCTATGGATCACGAGGGCGTGCCACAACACGTGACGATTACCGTCACACCGGATATAATAACCAAAAGACCGGCTGGACAGAATATAGCATAGCCCGTCACAGCGCCGCACCACACCCCTAGTGCTTCACTGATGAAGTAATGGATCATGAATTCCCAGAAGGGTTTAAACCCGTGAACATTGAATCATACGATGGTACTACAGACCCTGCGGTATGGATAGAAGATTTCTTCCTCCATATTCACATGGCCCGCGGAGATGATCTACACGCTATCAAGTACCTCCCACTAAAACTCAAGGGACCAGCTCGGCATTGGCTAAATAGCTTGCGGGCAAGCTCCATCGGGAGTTGGGAGAGCCTGGCAGACGCATTCCTGGACAACTTCCAGGGCACCTATGTGTGACCACCAGATGCTGATGACTTAAGTCACATAACCCAACAGCCCAGAGAGTCAGCCAGGAAATATTGGAGCCGGTTCCTAACTAAAAAGAACCAAATTGTCGACTGTCCGGATGCCGAAGCCCTAGCGGCCTTTAAGCATAATATCTGCGACGAGTGGCTTGCCCGACATCTCGGCAGAGAAAAGCCAAAGTCCATGGCAGTCCTCACGACACTCATGACCCGCTTTTGTGCGGGCGAGGATAGCTAGTTGGCTCGTAGCAACAACACAGCAAGCAGTCCTGGCACATCAAAAGCCAGGGATAGCAACAACAAACCACGGTGCAACAAACAAAAGCGTCCTAAAAACGATGATAGTGCCGAAGACATGGCAGTCAATGCAGGATTCAGTGGCTCCATGTTCGGTCAGCGGAAAAAGCCATTCAACAAAAACAATGCAGGCTCGTCCAGTCTGGACCGCATACTCGATCGTCCATGCCAAATTCATGGCACCCCAGGAATACCAGCCAATCATACCAACAGAGAATGATGGGTCTTTAGACAAGTCGGCAGGACAGGTGCCGAAAACAAGGGGAAGGGGTCCCAAAGCGACAACGACGATGAAGAGCCCCGATCACCAAACACAGGAGGAGAGAAGAAATTCCCTCCCCAGGTGAAAACGGTGAATGCAATATACGCCACCCATATTCCCAAGCAGAAGCGTGAACCAAGGGACATCTATGCAATGGAGCCAGTCGCCCCGAAGCTCAATACATGGTCCTCTTGTCCGATCACTTTCGATCGCTGGGACCATCCTACCAATATCCGTCATGGCAGTTCGACCGCATTAGTCCTCGACCCCATCATTGACGGATTCCGCCTCACACGAGTCCTCATGGATGGTGGCAACAACTTGAACTTGCTCTATAAAGATACAGTCCGCAAAATGGGCATCGACCCCTCAAGGATCAAGCCCACAAAAACCACCTTCAAGGGTGTAATACCAGGTGTAGAGGCCTGTTGCATGGGCACTATCACACTGAAAGTGGTCTTCGGATCTCCGGACAGTTACCCTACCGAAGAGTTAGTCTTCAACATCGTCCCCTTTCACAGTGACTATCAGACACTGCTCGGACGAACAGCGTTCGCTCAGTTCAATGCGGTGCCACATTATGCCTACCGTAAACTCAAGATGCCCGGTCCGTGCGGCGTCATCATGGTTAATGGCAAGGCCAAGCTCCCGGACACCATCAAAGGAGGCCGAACTACTACACGGTAGGATAAGCCCGGCTCGCCCGGAGCATAACTAAAACAGTTCCGACAAAAAGTCAAGCCACATACCGCAGCTCAACCGCTCTGTGGCGCGAAACCATTTCTTACATTTTCTTTGCAGGTTCACCTCTGCGTAGGCCAGGACGGATAGTGTGAAGACAGTTCGAGCGCATAAGGGAATCTCTAGATATTCCCCTCTACGATTATCCGACCACACCCTGGATCCGCATAAACCTTCCCCCCGCCTGGCCTCAGCTGGTTCCGCAGTCATATTTCTTTTTTATCACATTCTCTGTACTCATACGCATCGACGTATTATTCAAATACAACATGTGAGTTTATATGATGCTCCTTTTTCTTATTAAAACTCTTTTGTAAAAAAACAGTGACATTCCGCGTTATGCCTCAATATGCTAGGGGCTCCTTTATACCATAATATGGCAATAAAATCCGAACACCTTCATGGCAGTTCGGCACCCCGAACTTATAGCATTATATACATCAGCTCCGAATCATGTCTTGGGTCAATAGTTGGGTTTGCTCGGCTCCTATGTTTTGGTACCTTACGTTCCGCTATATCGGCTAAGGTAGCACAGGGAGAACTACTGCGATTGTGCCCCGGTTCTCCCGGACGAGCACCTTAGTAGAGAAAGTCAAAAACCGACTGCCATGATGCAGCTAGAGCTGGTCAGCTGTTCGAGAGGTTGTAAAATCTTTAAGGATTTCTTCCACACAATGCCATAACTAATGCAACATGCGAGGGATAGGCTTTTTCCGATCAGGCGCCTGTAAAGCCCCTCGTGCAGTCTTCCGAACACTAGGGGCTGCGCTTACCTTCCTTTTAAAACCCCTAAGGCTAAGTGAAAGTGATAAAGCCCTATAGTCTGATTGCCTGGTTCGCTGTGCTGAACACCTCCTTCAAGGACCCAAAACTGGGATAAAGAGTGATCAGGTTTATCCCAAATACCCACGTACTTACTACGTGGGGGCCGAAGCCGACGACTGGCAAACTCTTAGGATTAATATATATAAAATGGCCGCACAGGAGGAAAAACTTTCAAACAACAAGCAATAAATGATAGAAATGATCTTGTTCAAATATTACAAAGGACAAACATGACAACATTCATGGAAATGTAATTTCCTTGGTGCATTGCTCCGCCTCAAGGCGGGCTCCTTTCAAGACGCCCTCATAATATTGCTCGGGCTTGCGGTGCTCCTTTCCCTCCGGCGGTCCCTCGGTCATCAGCTTTTCTGCATCCATCTTCCCCCAGTGCACCTTTGCACGGGCGAAGGCCATTCGCGCACCTTCTATGCAGACCGACCGCTTGATGACTTGAGTCAAGGGCAGGCACTCACAATCCACTTCACGAGCCCAAAGTAACTGCTTGGAATCGGCTCGGCGGGCCACATCTGGATAATCAAATCCTTCATGGCTAGTTAGGCCACATTATGCAGTTCGACCAGCTGCTTCAGTTGATCGGAAAACGGCACCGGATAATTCGGCGCCAGATACTGCATCCAGAAGAGCTTATCCGTAGTATTCCTCTCTTCCGCTTGGTAGAATTGGGCGGCGTCAGATATGCTGTGTGGCAGCTCCGCAAATACCCCTGGAGAAATCAAAATTTAAACTCTCAACTTGATTTTATCCTTTCAAATACCTGCTTCATACAGAAAAAGCCTTACCAGCTACAATCTTCCTCGTCTCCTGGATTTCCTTCAGGACACCTTGGGCTTCCCCCCAGGCATCACTTGCGGCGTGGCGATCCTGGGAGAGTTCGGATTCTTTCCCTGCTAAATTCTGCTCAAAGGTCTCGCATTTCTTCACGGCCTCTTGAAGCTCTCGCTCAGCCTCAATAACTCTGGCCTCGTGCTTCTCATGAAGAGCCTGCTCTACGGCTGCCTTCTTCTCGGCTTCGGCCATAGCCTTTTTAAGAGCCCCAATTTTGGCCGTCGCCCCTAGAGCACATTACAAAAATATTTTCATCATGCACACTTATTCATTTGTGCTAAATAAAAAAGGTTTCTGCATACCTTGGTTACCCTCCAGCTGTTTCTTCAATTGGCCAAGTTCTCCTTCGGCCCGCTCCACACTATGCCTCAGTCCGAATACTTCCGCAGCATGAGAGGCGGCATTCGCTACAGACGCCTGCTTATATAACAAGAGTGATAGTGTCATCAAGTGAGTCCCCGCGAACATAAAATTTGATCCTCTACTCAGTTCTTTCTTTCACCGAACAGTGTATGAGGGGCTGCTATCCATACCATGACACTCTCCCAAACCTCATAAAACATACCTCAAAGCCTCTTATGAGGCTGATACAGGATTCATTCAGTCCACTCTCAACAGACTGAAACTTCTCAATCACTGCACCCATAAGGGCACGGTGTTCATCAATGATGAAGGCACCCTTTAGCGCCGCCAATAAAGTATCCAACACCTATGGTTGGACAGATGCGGCCGGTGGAGCAGGCATACCTGCTCCAGCTGACGGAGGCCATCTGTCTGACTCTGGGACCTTATGCGTCTCTAGAATCATGTCCGGCTGGGGGCCGGATTCAAGATGACCCCCGCCGTCGACGCCCACGGTAGCTTTCTCTCCCGTGTGTCCGGCCCCTGAAGTATGGCCTCCTGGCGCCGCCTTTGCGATCTTTTTCCCTCCTCCGTGGCCTAGGTCGTTCTGGGACGAAACCTCGGTTTCATTCATATGTTTGGAGGAGGAGTCCTTCGGGGGTGTTCCGCTCTCCATCGCATCCGAACCCAGCAAATCCTCTGACGAGGATTGTTCGGTGCGGGGCTTCGCCGGACTGAAAAAAGCACATCGCAGATTAGAATGTCATGCCATGACCTGTCTGGACGCATGAGTGCGTTCGGATTTTATACTCACGAGTTCACCAGGGGCTCGGCCCTGGGATCCCAATCCGAGCCGCTATCGGTGGCACAGGTGGACTCCTCTTGAAGAGGAGTTTTTCCCCTCTTAGGTGACTCGACCTCTAAGGATGTGGAGGCCGTCCTTTTCTTTCTTCCCCCCACGGGGGATTCGTCTCCTTCCTCCTTCTCATTCTTGTCGGAGGAAGAATGGGCATTGGAATCTTCGGATCTTACGTCTGAAGCGCCACAACGACGAAGGCCACCCCTGGTCTTCTTGGCCTCCTTTTCGGCCTTCTTCTTCGGTGCCTTGTAAGGCGCCGGGACCAGCATCTTCATCAGAAGTGGGCCGGCCAGTTCTTCTGGCAGTGGGGCCGGATAGTAGATCCGCCCCGCCTTCTTCGCCCAGCCCTAGGAAATTTGGGGGAAACACTTCAAGCATTTTCTTAAAGGATATGCGAATGAAAGTTATGAATTGTCAACGAACAATCACTTACCGAACTTGCCGGGCGGGACAGTTGGTACCCGCGGTCCTCGGTGGAGTCCGACCATGATTTGCCGGACTTGAAAAGCACCTTCCAGATGTCCTTATGCGATGAGCCAAAGAGCTCTAACAAGGTCTGGTGCTTGGCCGGGTCGAACTCCCATAGATTGCAAGCCCGGTGTTGACAAGGTAGAATCCAGCAAACTAACATGACCTGGACTACATTGACGAGCTTGATGTCCTTTTCTTCCATGTCTTGGACGCGCGTCTGGAGCTCCGATAGCTCGTCAGACGAAGCCCAGTTCAGGCCCTTCTTGGGCCAGGACATAAGTCGCAGGGGGGCGCCGGATCTGAACTCTGGGGCGGTGGCCCATTCCTTGCCGCGTGGCTCGGTGATGTAGAACCACTGCTACTGCCACTCCTTGATGGAATCATTGAAAGCACATGTTTCCCATGTAACGTTGGGCATCTTGCTCACCATGGCACCTCCGCATTCGGCATGCTCGCCCCTCACTACCTTGGGCTTCACACTAAAAACCTTCAGCCATAAGCCGAAGTGTGGCGGGACGCGGAGAAAGGCCTCGCACATGACGATGAATTTCAAGATATTGAGGAAAGAATTGGGGGATAGATCATGAAAATCAGTCCCATAATAATACATGATGTCGCAAACAAATGGGTGGAGGGGAAACCCTAGCCCGCGGACAAAATAGGGAGGAATACTACCCTTTCGTGGGGTTCCGGGGTGGGGATGATTTGTCCCGCCGTCGGAAGACGGTGGCCGATTCTCTTGGCCAAAATACCCTGCCCCCCGAAGCTTTTTGATATCCTTCTCCCGGACGATAGAGGCCATCTACTTGCCTCCTGCTCCGGATCCGGACATTTTCGGGAAACCTTTTTGATGGAGAAGGCGAACGCTTGAGCGCTGGGGCTTGAGCAAGAAGGTATGGATGCGCGGAGGAAGAAGGCGTGGGTGAAAGAGGGAGTTCTTATCCCCTTATAAAGGTAGCACAGATCCTGCGCCTCCCCACTTGCCCGTTAAAATGGCTTATTCCCCAAGCGCCACGATTGATGGCACAGTTGGGTTACCCACGCCCGTATTGATGAAAATCCCGCGATGAGGGGACACGATCTCTGCTTCGACAAGACGTGCCGATAAAACGCCTCGCGATATGTGCGGTGGTAGGTTGTATACAACGGTTTGAATAGGCTAGACCGTGGCGTAATATCACATTATAAAAAGTTGTCAGCAGATTAGATTTGTGGAATATTGTGCTCTCTATGGTGGTATGTGGAATTTGTTTTGCAGAGCCGTACACGATTCTTGTGTTCGAAATCTTCTATGGAGTATTTGGAGAAGGAACCCACCTTGCAATGCCGAAGATAATCTGCGCTCCGGACTCATCGTCATTGAAGCCTGGTTCAGGGGCTACTGAGGGAGTCCTGGATTAAGGGGTCCTCGGACAGCATACTATATACTTTGGTCGGACTGTTGGACTATGAAGATACAAGATTGGAGACTTCGTCCCGTGTCCAGATGGGACTCTCCTTTGCGTGGAAGGCAAGCTTGGCAATTCAGATATGTAGATCTCCCTCTCTATAACCGACTCTGTGTAACCCTAGCCCCCTCCGATGTCTATATAAACTGGAGGGTTGAGTCCGTAGGAAAACAACAATCATAATCATAGGCTAGCTTCTAGGGTTTAGCCTCTGCGATCTCGTGGTAGATCAACTCTTGTAATACACATATCATCAAGATCAATCAAGCAGGAAGTAGGGTATTACCTCCATCGAGAGGGCCCGAACCTGGGTAAAACATCATGTCCTCTGCCTCCTGTTACCATTAGCCTTAGACGCACAGTTCGGGACCGCCTACCCAAGATCCGCCGGTTTTGACACCGACAGCGACCGAGGCAACCATGGCCAACATTCCCTTCGATCATATGCCCTTTTTCGCCAATGGCTTAAACATCCTTCCTATCACAGGTAGAAATGGTGTGGAAAGGGCGGTTCTTCTGCACCGTCAGATGCGCCATGAAGATTGGGCTATAGTCACCATCGAGCCCCTTCCTGATGAGGTACTGTTCCCAGATGTGCAAGAAGTGCTAGATGATTTCCTTGCGGATGTTCAACAAGTTTAAATCAGAGAAATACAACGCTGTACTTCGGGGGAGGCCTATGTGCACTTTTTTAATCCAAGAGACAGAGATAAATTAGTGCTTCAGAGCCCACACTAGTTTTGGGATGTTTTCGTAACTTCCCACAACCATGATAATGGTCATAACTGCAGAAGAACTCAATTTAATAGGACTGTTTGGCTTCTCATTCTTGTCGTTCCATTCGACTTCCGCAATTCTGAATATATTTCTAGGGCCATCATTTAGTTTGGGAAGCTCATCTCTTGGGAAAATCACCCTCAGCCCATGGGCAAAGTGATTGCAAAAGCAAAGGTTAGGGATCTGGATACCATCCCCAAGAGTGTTTGGTGGTCTGAAGGAAAGTGTTTGATGAAAATGCCTGGTCCTCTTCTGTTGAGATTTTGTTGCAGCAGATGATGGGTGGAGCAGTTGCAAATGAAGACCCTATTCCACCTGACAATGTGGACCCACGCCCATTACCTCACAACAACAATGCTTTCCTTGGTTTCCCCTCAGGCTGATCCTTATGATGATATGGAAGCAGATGATGGACACTGGGCAATTCATCCTCCTACTGATAACAATGCTAATGTAGAGGAAGAGTATGATTTTCTACATGTAGTTCAGTAGGAAGAAATTTCCTGGGCAGATGGTGAGGAGCTCCCACCTCCCCTTAAAGGTCACATCAGCATCACAACAACTGCTTCATTGTTAGAGGGTATTTCATCACATGCCAGTGAAGAAGTAAGATCTTCATCAGCAGCAGGTCTTAGGAAATGGACTGGAGATTTTAATGCAAGATTATCAAGAGGATGAGCAGCAAGTTGTTCCTGCTCCTCTAACTCCCATCCTTGTTGCTGCTCAGGAGCCTGAGCCTATTTTCATTCAAAATCCTGAACCTGATGTTGCTTTGTTTGAGCCACAAGCACTTCTAGTTATTGAAGAGGTTAATCCTGGTGAATAAAATGATATATCTGAAAAGTTGCAGCTGGCTGCAGCAATTGTAGGAAACAATTCAGGCTCACTAGAGGAACTACATATTGCTCTCTCTGAATATCTTCAGGAACATGCAAATGAAGTAACTATTCAAACTAATCAGCATGCAATGGATTCAGATTCTACTCAGTTCCTTGGTGGCCCACATGTCAACACATCAAGGGGCATCCCCAAACATGTGGCAAATCCAGAACAGCAGGTTCCTCACCTTAAAGGTAAATGTGTAGAGCAAATTGAAGAGGATTTTGAATTTGGACCTTGCCTCTTAGGTCTAAAAACTATTCAGCTCAGGGCAGTTGCTAATAAGGAAACTATTTTATCAGAAGAAGGGCTGGTTATTTGGAAGGAGAACTTTGCCCAAAAGCCTGTGGGGGGTACCCGTCACTCACTCTAGATTCCTGTAAGTTGGTTTAACTTTATTATGCATATCCTAATGACAACAGACAAGTTTAATTGGACTATTCATATGCTCAAATCTCCCCTTTGGGAGTTACTTGATGAAGTTGAGAGCAATAAGGACTTTACTCTTTTCCACATTCCTGATAAGTGTTCAACACCACAGGCAGCAATTTGCCAGCATGCCCTGGTTGATCTAGAGCAACAGGACACCAACAAAGAAAATGCTGGTGATTATTCAAACCAGCATGACCTTGACTCTCTTGTCCTTCTTCAACCTTTTGGGACAGAAAACTCTAAGAAGAGAAGGGGAGGAAAGACAACTCTAGTTGAAATCGAGGTAAGAAGGAGTGACAGAATTAAAAAAAGATAGTGCTGGTTTTAAAAGAGGATCATGTTCAAATACCAAATGTCTTCCTTGCAATGTTGTTCCACCAATTGCTTAGAAATATGTGCTTAAAAATCTCACTACCTCCTTTTGCAAGGTGGATGACCAAGAGCTAGAGGAAAAAAATTCTAAGAAGGCCAAGAGGAGGGTGGATGAAGATTTGGCTAGGGTGCCCCTGCCAAAGAGAACATGAAGGACTGAACCAGTGTTTAGATGGAAGTGCTCTATGAAATAATAGTAGAGAGGGAAGGACCAAAGAACTTGTTATGCTTCCTTTTGGTTACTTTTGGATGTATTAGCCAGTTAAGTGTCATGTGGAACTGTGATGTTACTTCTTGTTGTGTTGAATGTACTCCTTGCTACCTTCTAGTTTTTAAGAAGGCAGATCCAAATGAATCCCTGTGGTTGTTGCTGTGTTGTCTGAGGGGGCTTGCTTTTCTGTTTTGGCTGAAATGGTTACAATTTACTGGCCAAGTGATGGTGCTTGGTCTATGAAATCACAAAAAAATCCTTTTCATGAATAATCAAAACACAAAATGGAATATTTTGAATTGGAACGTCAGAGGTATTGATACATCCATTTTGCATCATGCTTTGATATTGATAATTATTGCATTATGGGTTGTTATTACTCATTATGTCACAATACTTATGCCTTTTCTCTCTTATTTTACAAGGTTTACACGAAGAGGGAGAATACCAGCAGCTGGAATTCGGGGCTGGAAAAGGAGCAAACATTCGAGACCTATTCTGCGCAACTCCAAAAGTTCTGAAACTCCACAGAAGTTATTTTTGGAATTAATAAAAAATATTGAGTGAAGAAAATACCAAAGGGGGGGCACCCATCGTGCACAAGGGTGGGGGCGTGCCCTACCCCCTGGGCGCGCCCCCCTGCCTCGTGGGCCAACTGGCAGGCCTCCGGTGCCCATCTTTGGCTATATGAAGTATTTCGCCCTGGAAAAAATCAGAAGGAAGCTTTCAGGATGAAACACCGCCGCCACAAGGAGTAATCTTGGCGGAACCAATCTAGGGCTCCGGCGTAGCTGTTCTACCAGGGAAACATCCCTCCGGGAGGGGGAAATCGTCACCATCGTCATCACCATCGATCCTCTCATCAGGAGGGGGTCAATCTCCATCAACATCTTCACCAGCACCATTGCCTCACAAACCCTAGTTCATCTCTTGTATACGATCTTTGTCTCGAAACCTCAGATTGGTACCTGTGGGTTGCTAGTAGTGTTGATTACTCCTTGTAGTTGATGCTAGTTGGTTTATTCGATGGAAGATTATATGTTCAGATCCTTAATGCATATTAATACCCCTCTGATTATGAACATGAATATGATTTGTGAGTAGTTACGTTTGTTCCCGGGGACATGGGAGAGGTCTTGCTATAAGTAGTCATGTGAATTTGGTATTCGTTCGATATTTTGACAAGATGTATGTTGTCTTTCCTCTAGGGGTGTCATGTGAACGTCGACTACATGACACTTCACCATTATTTGGGCCTAGGGGAAGGCATTGGGAAGTAATAAGGAGATGATGGGTTGCTAGAGTGACACATGCTTAAACCCTAGTTTATGCGTTGCTTCGTAAGGGGCTGATTTGGATCCATATGTTTCATGCTATTGTTAGGTTTACCTTATTTATTCTTTCGTAGTTGCGGATGCTTGTGAGAGTAGTTAATCATAAGTGGGAGGCTTGTCCAAGGAAGGGAAGCACCCAAGCACCGGTCCACCCACATATGAGTTTATCAAAGTAACGAACACGAATCATATGAGCATGATGAAAACTAGCTTGACGATAATTCCCATGTGTCCTCGGGAGCGATTTCCTTCATATAAGAATTTGTCCAGGCTTGTCCTTTTCTACAAAATGGATTGGGCCACCTTGCTGCACCTTATTTACTTTTGTTACTTGTTACCCATTACAAATTACCTTATCACAAAACTATCTGTTATCGATAATTTCAGTGCTTGCAGAGAATACCTTACTGAAAACCTCTTGTCATTTCCTTCTGCTCCTCGTTGGGTTCGACATTCTTACTTATCAAAAGGACTATGTTACCCCTACACTTGTGGGTCATCAAGACTCTATTCTGGCGCCGTTGCCAGGGAGTGAAGCGCCTTTGGTAAGTGGAACTTGGCAAGGAAAAATTTATATAGGGTGCTGAAATTTACTGTCACTTGTTAGTATGGAAAGTAATCCTTTGAGGGGTTTGTTCGGGGTATCTTCACCCTGACCAGTAGATCAAAGAGTTGCTCCTCAACCTACTGAACCTACTGAAAATGTTTACTTTGAAATTCCTTCGGGTATGATAGAGAAACTCCTAGCTAATCCATTTACAGGAGATGGAACATTGCATCCCGATTTGCACCTAATCTATGTAGATAAAGTTTGTGGATTATTTAAGCTTGCAGGTATGCCCGAGGATGTTATCAAGAAGAAGGACTTCCCTTTATCTTTGAAGGGAAAGGCATTGACATGGTTCAGGCTATGTGATGATATGGGATCATGGAACTACAACCGATTGAAATTGGAATTTCCTCAGAAGTTTTATCCTATGCATCTTGTTCATCGTGATCGTAATTATATATATAATTTTTGCCTCACGAAGGAGAAAGCATCGCTCAAGCTTGGGGGAGGCTTAAGTCAATGTTATATTCACGCCCCAATCATGAGCTCTCAAGAGAAATTATTATTCAAAAAATTTATGCTCGGCTTTCTCTCAACATCGCTCCATGCTCGATGCTTCTTGTACTAGCTCTTTCATGATGAAGACTATTGAATTCAAATGGGATTTATTGGAAAGAATTAAAAGCAACTCGGAAGATTGGGATCTCGACGAAGGTAAGGAGTCAGGTATAACACCTAAGTTTGATTGCGTTAAATCTTTTATGGATACCGATGCTTTTTGTGAATTTAGCACTAAATATGGTAGCTTCTTTCTGTGAATCATTTACTACTCATGTTGACCTCCCTAAGGAGAAGTGGTTTAAATATAATCCTCCCATTGAAGTAAAAGTAGTTGCACCTATTAAAGTTGAAGAAAAGACTATCAATTATAATTATCTTATTGTTCCTACTACCTATATTGAGAAACCACCTTTCCCTATTAGGATAAAGGATCATGCTAAAGCTTCAACTGTGATTCGTAAGAGTAATACTAGAACACCTACATCATCTGAGAAAATTAAAGTGGATCCTAGTATTTCTATGGTTAAAGATCTCTTGGCTGATAATATTGATGGGCATGTTATTTACTGTTGTGATGAAGCTGCTAGAATTGCTAGACCCGATACTAAAAATAAACATAGACCTGTTGTAGGCATGTGTGTTATTTATGTTAAAATAGGAGATCATTGTTATTATGGCTTATGTAATATGGGTGCTAGTGCAAGTGCAATACCTCATTCCTTATCCAAAGAAATTATGCATGATATTGCACCTGCTGAGATAGAAAAAATCGATGTTACAATTAAGCTTGCCAATAGAGATACTATTTCACCAGTTGGGATTGTTAGATATGTTGAAGTCTTGTGTGGGAAAGTTAAATATCCTACTGATTTTCTTGTTCTTGGCTCCCCACAAGATGACTTCTGTCCCATTATATTTGGTAGACCCTTCTTGAATACTGTGAATGCTAAGATAGACTTCAAAAAGGATATGGTTACAATTGGTTTAGGGGATATGTCTCATCACTTTAATTTTGCTAACTTTCATGGACAACCCCATGATAAAGAATTGCCTAGTAAGGATGAAATTATTGGTCTTGCTTCTATTGACGTGCCTCCTAATGATCCTTTATAACAATATTTGCTAGACCATGAAAATGATATGTTTAAGAATGAAAGAAGGGAGATAGATGAAGTATTCTTTAAATAGGGACCTATTTTGGAACACAACTTGCGTGTTGAAATTCTAGGGGATCCTCCACCACCCAAGGGTGATCCCATGTTTGAGCTTAAACCACTACCTGATACTCTTAAATATGCTTATCTTGATGAAAAGAAGATATATCTTGTTATTATTAGTCCTAACCTTTCAGAGTATGAAGAGGAGAAATTATTGAAAACTCTGAAGAAGCACCGTGCTGCTATTGGATATACTATTGATGATCATAAGGGCATTAGTCCCACTCTATGCCAACACAAAATAAAATTGGAGAAAGACGCCAAACCAGTTGTTGATCACCAACGACGGTTAAATCCTAAGATGAAAGAAGTGGTAAGAAAAGAAATACTAAAGCTCCTGGAGGCACGTATGATTTATCCCGTTGCTGATAGTCAGTGGGTAAGTCCTCTCCATTGTGTCCCTAAGAAGGGAGGTATTACTGTCGTTCCTAATGATAAAGATGGATTGATCCTGCAAATAATTGTTATAGGTTATAGGATGGTAATCGATTTCCACAAATTAAATAAAGCTACTAAAAAGGATCATTACCATTTTCCTTTTATTGATCAAATGCTAGAATGATTATCCAAACATACACGTTTTTGCTTTCTAGATGGTTACTCTGGTTTCTCTCAAATACCTGTGTCAAAAGAGGATCAAGAAAAGACCACTTTTACTTGCCCTTTTGATACTTTTGCTTATAGACATATGCCTTTTGGTTTACGTAATGCACCTGCTACCTTCAAAGATGCATGATGGCTATATTCTTTGACTTTTGTGAAAAGATTGTTGAGGTTTTCATGCATGATTTCTCTGTTTATGGATCTTCTTTTGACGATTGCTTGAGCAACCTTGATTGAGTTTTGCAGAGATGTGAAGAAACTAATCTTGTCTTGAATTGGGAAAAATGCCACTTGATGGTTAATGAAGGCATTGTCTTGGGGCATAAAATTTCTGAAAGAAGTATTGAAGTTGATAAAGCTAAAGTTGATGCTATTGAAAAGATGCCGTGTCCTAAAGACATTAAAGGTATAAGAAGTTTCCTTGGTCATGCCGGTTTTATAGGAGGTTTATTAAGGACTTCTCTAAAATTTCTAGGCCTCTGACTAATCTCTTACAAAAAGATATTCCTTTTGTCTTCGATGATGATTGTGCAGAAGCATTTGAAATACTTAAGAAAGCTTTGATTTCTGCACCTATTGTTCAGCCACCTGATTGGAATTTACCCTTTGAAATTATGTGTGATGCTAGTGATTATGCCGTAGGTGCTGTTCTAGGACAAAGAGTTGATAAGAAACTAAATGTTATTCAATATGATAGTAAAACTCTAGATAGTGCCTAGAGAAATTACGCTACTACTGAAAAAGAATTTTTAGCAGTTATATTTGCTAGTGATAAGTTTAGACCTTATATCGTTGACTCTAAAGTAAATGTTCACACTGATCATGCTGCTATTAAATATCTTACGGAAAAGAAAGATGCTAAACCTAGACTTATAGATGGGTTCTCCTACTACAAGAATTTGATTTGCATATTATTGATAGAAAGGGAGCTGAGAACCCCGTTGCAGACAACTTGTCTAGGTTAGAGAATATTCTTGATGACCCACTACATATTGATGATAGCTTTCCTGACGAACAATTAGCTATCATAAATGCTTCTCATACTGCTCCATGGTATGTTGATTGTGCTAATTACATTGTTGCTAAATTTATACCACCTAGTTTCACGTACCAACAAAAGAGAAAAATTCTATGATTTAAGACATTACTTCTGGGATGACCCACACCTTTATAAAGAAGGAGTAGATAGTGTTATTAGACGTTGTGTACTTGAGCATGAACAGGAACAGATCCTACGCAAGTGTCACTCCGAGGCTTATGGAGGACACCACGCTGGAGATAGAACTGCGCATAAGGTATTGCAATCAGGTTTTTATTGGCCTACTCTCTTCAAGGATGCCCGTAAGTTTGTCTTGTCTTGCGATGAATGTCAAAGAATTGTTAATATTAGTAGATGTCAAGAAATGCCTATGAATTATTCACTTGTTACTGAACCATTTGATGTTTGGGGCTTTGACTATATGGGACCGTTTCCTTCCTCCAATGGGTATACACATATTTTAGTTGTTGTTGATTACGTTACTAAGTGTGTAGAAGCTATTCCAACTAGTAGTGCTGATCATAACACCTCTATTAATATGCTTAAAGAAGTTATTTTTCCGAGGTTTGGAGTCCCTAGATACCTAATGACTGATGGTTGTTCACATTTTATTCATGGTGCTTTTCGTAAAATGCTTGCTAAGTATTACGTTAATCATGGAATTGCATCTCCATATCACCCACAGTCTAGTGGCCAAGTAGAACTGAATAACAGAGAGCTTAAATTGATTTTGCAAAAGACTGTTAATAGATCTAGAAACAATTGGTCCAAGAAACTTGATGATGCATTATGGGCTTATGGAACTTCATATAAAATCCTATCAGTATGTCTCCATACAAAATGGTTTATGGAAAAGCATGTCACTGACCTCTCGAACTAAAACATAAGGCATATTGGGCCATTAAAAAGCTCAATTATGATTTCAAACTTGCCAGTGAGAAGAGGTTATTTGACATTAGCTCACTTGATGAATGGAGAACTCAAGCCTATGAGAATGCCAAACAGTTTAAAGAAAAAGTTAAAATATGGCATGAAAAAGGATACAAAAGCGTGAGTTTAATGTAGGTGATTATGTGTTGCTTTTCAACTCTCATTTAAGATTTTTTGCAGGAAAACTCCTCTCTAAATGGGAAGGTTCTTACGTTATTGAGGAGGTATGTCGTTCCGGTGCCATAAAAATCAACAACTTCGAAGGCACAAATCCAAAGGTGGTGAATGGTCAAAGAATCAAACATTATATATCAGGTAATCCCATAAATGTTGAAACCAATTTGATTGAAACCGTAACCCCGGAGGAATACATAAGGGACACTTTCCAGAATGTTTCAGACTCCGAAAAGGAATAGGTATGTGGTACGGTAAGTAAACCGACTCCAAAACGGTTCTAATAGCATGTTTTTCTCCGTTTGGGATATTTAAGAAAATAGGAAAATAAGAAGTAGTCCGAGAAGGACATGATGCGTCCACGAGGGTGGAGGGTGCGCCCTACCCCCCTGGGCGCGCCCCCTGCCTCGTGGGCACCTCGTTTGCTCTTCGGACTCCGTTTTCTTGCATCATACTTCTTGTGGCCGGTAAAAATTCATTATATAATCTCCCGAAGGATTTGACCACCGTACCATGACGAAATCCTTTGTTTTTATTTTGAGTTATTTCTGCCGCAGATTTGAGAAATATGTCGTCCCAGGATTCGGAGGGAGAAAGCTATGTAGCTGATTACCTTGCAGACCCTAAGGTCTACAAGGACTTGGAGCATTATGGCTGGACCACTGAGGAAGAAGAAGACTACGAGCCTAAGGGAAAGGAGGAGACGAGCTCGGATGAAGATGAAGTCCCATTACCTCAACCTGGGGACATGCATGTGGAGTTTAAAAAGTCAAGCCTCCCTGATAGGGAAAAGAAACCTAAGATCAAGTTTATCCCATTTCGTCTCTTGCAGGAGAACAAACAGGAACTATGCAAAAGGATATTAAGCCTTGAGGAGGAGATCGACGATCTAAGGGAGCAAAATTTCATCCTCAAGCACGAATTAAAGAAGAAGCCTACATCATCAACAACTCCATCATCATCACCTCCGAAGAAGGAGGCATAATCTCATTGGTATGGGCACTCCCCTTGGCCATTTCCAAGCTTGGGGGAGGTGCCCCGGTATCGTATCACCATCACACTCCTATATTTACCGTTTTTCTTAGTTTGATCCTTTTGGTAATGTCTTGATCCAGTAGAATAAAGTTTTAGAATGATCTAGTTTTGAATTTTGTTTTATGACCCCTCTATGTAATTGAGTCCGTGAGCTATATATAATAAAGATTAGTCTTGAGTCAAGGGCTTTGCTATCTTGCTATGATCTTGAGGGAATAAAAGAAAAAGAAAGGATAAAAAGAAATAAAGAGATCATATGGATATTATGGAGAGTAATGACTTCACATATTAAGAGTATGATGAATAAACGTTGTTGAGAGTTGGCAAACATAGTTTTGGTCATCGTTTCAATTAATAGGAAGTAATAAAGAAAGAGAGGTTCTCACATATAAATATACTATCTTGGACATCTTTTATGATTGTGAGCACTCATTACAATATGACATGCTAAAGAGTTGATGTTGGACAAGGAAGACAACGTAATGGGTTATGTTTTCTTATATCCGAAATAAAGTATATTCTCATGGATCATCCAACATGTTGAGCTTGCCTTTCCCTCTCATGCTAGCAAAATTCTTTGCACCAAGTAGAGATACTACTTGTGCTTCCAAATATCCTTAAACCCAGTTTTGCCATGAGAGTCCACCATATCTACCCATGGATTGAGTAAGATCTTCAAGTAAGTTGTCATTGTTGCAAGCAATAAAAATTGCTCTTTAAATATGTATGATTTATTAGTGTGGGAGTAAAAAGCTTCATACGATCTTGTGATGTGGAAGAAATAAAAGCGACAGACTGCATAATAAAAGTCCATATAACAAGTGGCAATATAAAGTGATGTTCTTTTGCATTAAGATTTTGTGCATCCAACCCTAAAAGCACATGACAACCTCTGCTTCCCTTGGCGAAGGGCTGTCGGTGTCAAAACCGGCGGATCTCGGGTAGGGGGTCCCAATCTGTGCGTCAAGGCTGATGGTAACAAGAAGTAAGGGACACAGATCTTTACCCAGGTTCGGGCCCTCCCAATGGAGGTAAAACCCTACTTCCTGCTTGATTAATATTGATGATATGGGTAGTACAAGAGTAGATCTACCACGAGATCGTAGAGGCTAAAACCCTAGGAGCTAGCCTATGATGTTATGAATGTAATTGTGATCGGCCTTCTGAGGACCAACCTCTCCGGTTTATATAGACACCGGAGAGGGCTAGGGTTTACATGGAGTTGGTTACAAGGAAGGAAATATAATATCTGGATCGCCAAGCTTGCCTCCCACGCCAAGGAGAGCCCATCCGGACACGGGCCGAAGTCTTGAGTCTTGTATCTTCACGCTTCAATAGTCCGGATGTTGTACACAGTCCGGCAGTCCGGATACCCCCTAATCCAGGACTCCCTCAGTAGCCCCTGAACCAGGCTTCAATGACGATGAGTCCGGCGCGCAGTATTGTCTTCGGCATTGCAAGGCGGATTCCTCCTCTGAATACTCCAAAGTACCTGTTACGACGAATAGTGTCCGGTCTCAAACCAATGTTGTGCTCCTCGGCTTCAGCGCCTCAGTAATGACCATCTCCACGTGTCGAGCGAATGCGAGGAGTCAAGGTAATTTTGCATTTACCACCCTCAATCCTCCGGGCCAACTGTCTATTTGAAGGGATAGGGATTCTCAGATCCAAACCTCACTCTCCTCCCTTGAGCTAGTATCCTAGAGCGCTTCGCGAAAAGCGATGGCCGGCCGTCGCAGCTCTTTTGCTTGCCCTTGTCGCTCTAAGTCGGGGGATTGGGGAGAGTGCTTAGTTCCTCATAGCTGCTTGGTGAAGTTACAAACTCAAGGGTTTCTTCCACCGGCATTCATGGTCTCCATCCGAGCTGGAATAGCTACTTACGACGGAGGGGAACAAGCTGAGGGATCTCCCAACCCGTCTCCGGAGGAGCGAATATGCCTCATCTCGCATCTGCTGAGGGGTGTCGGGTTTCCTATCCACCCGTTTCTCCGCGGGCTCCTGGAGTTCTATGGCCTCCAGTTACACAATCTTACCCCAGCCTCCATTCTGCACATAGTGGGGTATGTCGCCCTATGCGAGCTGTTTTTAGGCTGCGAACCACACTTCGGATTGTGGAGGAGGCTGTTCTGCCTTGTCCCTCGCACCCAGGGGGAGTCCCTGTATCAAGTGGGCGGGGCCGAAGTATGGCGCATTGTCGAGACCGGATACCTGTCCGGCACTCCTGAGAATGCACAAGAAAACTGGCCTTCAGAGTGGTTCTATATAAATGACGTTCCCCTTCCGGATCTAGTCCGGAGGGGTCTCCCCAAGTTCAGCAACGCCCCACCGAGGGCACTCCTAAGCTGGCGTCCCCGGGGCCCTCAAGAAGAGGACACAAGGGAGATATTCCTCCTGATGAACAAGAAAAAGTTGCTGGCCAAGTCCGGACTGAGGATTGTTGAGGTCATGGCAATATGCATAAAGCGGGGAGTGCAGCCGCTTCAATATCGGGGGAAGTCCATGTGGCATTACAACGGGGAAGATGACTCCACCCAATGTGGTCGTAAGGGTCCGGACTCCGCTGCCGCTTTGCCAAGGATTTTGTCCGATTTGTACAAAGGGGAAGAGGAGGAGTTCCTTCGTATAAAAATGCGGGACGGATTCTCCATGCACACCCCCCAGAGAGGGTAAGTTGCCATTCTTTTCCTAGTTTCATTTACTCTATCGTACTTCCGCTAAGATTACTTGCATCAATGCCTCTGAGCAGGAACTGAGGAGTGTCGTGGAAGGAATCTTCAGCCCCTCCCCGCAACCAGAGAACCCTGGAAGGGCCCTAGATCCGGGACTCAAAGTAGATCCGGATATTACCATGGAGCTTGTCAACGGAGTATTTTATCAGGCGAGCTGGGACGGCGCCCTAGTGTCCATTACAGCCGACTCCCGTGGACTGCTTCCTACATCACGTGTAAGCTGAGCTAAAAAACCCTATCCTCCGAAGAGGACTTTCTCCAGGTATTGTAGTTTACCTTTGAGGCGTCGCTCTATTTGCAGAAATGACGGCTGGAGCGAGGGGCCGAGCCCTTAGGTACTCGTCAACCACGGGAGTCCGGATCGGGCAGGCTCAAGAGGAAGGCGGTGCGGGCTGACACGCCGCTGCAGAGGTAAAGTCATAGCCTGTCTCGCTATGATAGAATTTGAAATATGACAGCGGCCTTTGTGTCTGGCAGGAAGAGGAATAACCGGGCTGTATCTGAAAACCCCACCAACCACGCCTCCACCAGCCGGGTTCCAGAACCGGCTTCGGGCGCGGAGGTGGATGCGGGGCCAGCACCGCATAGCTCCCCAACGGAGGGTGGGGATATGTGCTCGGCCACGAACTCCAAAGTGGAGAGCGCCATGAACCACCGGCACCGGAGGGCCATGCTCCAGCACAACATCTTTTCCGAAGAGGCTTTTAATGCCTTCAATTCGGCAGACGCATATGTCCGAGCCGCTCGAGGCGGGCTTGCCCAAGCGACAAGCTAGTATACCAAAGACATACGGGTAAGAGATTTTGATAAGTATGCCTAGCAATAGCCCCTGAGACTTAGAATAGTTGGGACAACTGTTTGAAGGATCAATATACCCACAGGTCCTTGTGGACAAGAATGAACAATTGGCGCGGGAGCTGAAGACCTGCAAGGCCCAATTATCCGATGCGGTACCCAAGTTAGAGGGATCCCGAAAGGCCCCTGGCGGTAATATTTGTCTCCATTATACACAAATGCGCTAGTTAATAGATAGCTGGTGCAGTTGGTCTAACAGTATGTTCTGCAGACAATCCTAGAGTGAATCCGGATGGTGCAGTGGGTGACGACTCACATCTCCAATGGCAACTAAAGGCTGGTGAGCACATCCTTACGCAGGTGACGCAAGAGAAGAACAAGGTTCATGATGCCAATATTCGTCTGGACGTGGAATTAAAGGACGTCCGCGCACAACTGGCAGACTCCATGAAGGAGAACAAAAAGCTTCGACGCGGCATTTATGGTAAGAGCTCAAGCGAACTGTTTGATAGTTCGGCGAGGAAGTTTATTAAAAAGATTTTTCCTTGCAGGAATGTTAACGGGTTGCCCTGAAGAGGAGATGCCCTCATCTGCAGGTGATTTGCTGCAAGAACTGTCGCAGATGCACGAACGTGCTCGGCAGGTGATGCATGGCGTTGCTCAGGCCCTGTGGCATCAAGCCTTCTGCCGAATGGCATGGGGGAGCTTGCGGACCTTCTTCAAGGAGCCCGGCGGCGCTTCCGTTTGTGGAAGATATTAGCCTGCTGGCAAGGAGCAAGAGAAGCCTGGGCAATGGTGAAGACGCGCTACACCAAGCTGGACCCGAACCATATGGCCGAAGTGGGACCGGCGAGGCCCGATCGGCAAGAAATTCCCGTGAGCCTGGTATATGACCAAGTGGCGTTAGCCGCTAAGTATTCACAGTGGGATTGTAGGATAGATAGCCTGTTAGATGGTATAGAGGAGGAATACAATCAGTCTCAGTGACTGTGTAATTTAATTGGCATAAGTAGCCTCTAGCCGGATTGAAATCATTTGTTATGGCAGACCTTTTCGCTTCAGCCCCCGGATCCTATAGTCCGAGGTGTGCTTGAACAGACAAGTACCCAACTAGTTATGTTATATTGCATGTATAGCAAGAAACATCTTCCAGGGAGAATAGTTCCGTTAGGGGTTCCTTTCCCTAGGTATCCATGTGTCGATGCACATGTCCGGATGGCGCGCGGTGGCGCAGGATACAAAGCTTCTGGGGTTCTTTGTTGTGACCAACGAATACATCCTTTGTTCACCGATCGAATATTCTCTTAAGGAAACTAGCTTTCGGCTTCCACCCAATCTGAGGTACACATCCGGCTCAACCGGCAGTAACAATCGCAGAGGTGCTCCCCTTATGCCCTAGCCAAATTAACGGGAACGTAGGGCATAAATACAAGAGCCAGGCAACCCAGCTTGGCCACATCTTAAGTCACATCGATGCATATAATGGTGAAGAAAAGGCACATATGGAAAAAGAACGCATATGTGATGGGCAAAAAGCCATTAAAGTAATTATGTCTAGCTCCCGAATAGGAAGCCCCCAGATACAGCTTGCACACATGGTACGGCCTGGATAATCCGGAACTCCGCATTGTATTAAACACCTTGTGGGATAAGAAAGAGGGTCGAGAAAGGGGAGGAACGGAGGTGGAGCATAATTAAAAAGGAGGGGTGAGGAGACGAACACTGCGTTCGGCGTTAGGCGTAGAATCTCCGGAGTCTAGCCGCGTTCCATGGGTTCGGCTCGAGTCTATTATCAGATGTGTTATGTAGGTGGTACGCTACTCCGGTGAGAACTTTGTCTATGATAAAGGGGCCTTCCCATGTGGGTTTGAGTTTGTCCTTATTCTTCTCCGGTAGGCGTAGAACGAGCTCGCCAATAATGTAGGTTTTGGCCCGCAGTTCTCAGCTTTGATATCGTCGAGCCTGCTGCTAATAGAATGCAGAACGGGCTTTTGTGACATCGCGCTCCTCCTCCAGGGCATCCAAGTCATCCTGCCGATCTAACTCGACTTCCTTCTCTTCGTACATGCGTACGCGTGGCGAATCATGTATTATGTCGCAGGGTAGTACTGCTTCTGCGCCGTACACCATAAAAATGGTGTGTATCCGGTGGTTCGATTCGGTGTGGTCCGCAGCCCCCAGAGTACGGAGTCGAGCTCCTCTACCCAGTGTGTATCCTATTCTGTTAAAGATCGCACTAGTCTGGGTTTGATGCCGCTCATAATGAGACCGTTTGCCCGTTCGACCTGACCGTTTGTTTGAGGGTGGTAGACGGAAGCGTAGTCGAGCTTAATGCCCATTTTGCCGCACCAAGTTTTCAGTTCATCGGCTATGAAATTTGAGCCATTATCAGTGATGAAGCTGTGGGGGACACCGTATCGGTGTACGACCCCGGATAAAAAGTCTATTACTGGTCTGGATTCGGTCGTTTTAACTGGTTTGGCTTCGATCCATTAGGTGAATTTGTCCACCATGACCAATAAGTATTTTTTCTTATGGCTTCCCCTTTAAGAGGTCCGACCATATCCAGCCCCCAGACCGCGAAGGACCAAGTTATGGGGATTGTTTGGAGAGCGGTAGGGGGCATATGACTCTGATTGGCGAAGAGCTGGCAGCCGACGCAATGTTGGACAAGGTCCTGCGCGTCTGCTCGGGCCGTCGGCCAATAGAAGCCTATACAGAAGGGTTTGCTGACTAGCGCTCGAGCTGCGGCGTGGTGTCCGCCCAGTCCGGCATGGATTTTAGTCAGGTGTTGCCGCCCTTCCTCTTCGGAGATGCACCTTTGGAGCACTCCGGTCGCGCTTTTCTTGTAGAGTTCCCCTTCGTGGACTTTGTAAGCTTTAGAGCGCCGAACTATGCAGCGTGCTTCATTCTGGTCTTCGGGGAGCTCCTGCCTATTTAGGTAGGCCAAGAAAGGCTCGGTCCATGGGGCGATTACGCCCATGATCTTGTGGGCCGAAGAAGTTATTTCGGTGGCAGAGCCTCCCATTATGTCTGATGGTTGGGGGTCTGGGGGTGTATTTGGATCTATGCTGGTATTGCCGGACTCCCCTTCCCGTACTACGGATGGCTTGAACAGCCTTTCCAGGAATATATTGGGTGGGACAGGGTCGCGTTTAGCACCGATGCAGGCGAGGACGTCCGCCGCTTGGTTGTTTTCTCGAGCCACATGGTGGAATTCGAGCCCCTCAAACCGAGCTGATATTTTGAGGACGACATTACGATAGGCCGCCATTTTCGGATCCTTGGCATCAAAGTCTCCATTTATTTGTGATACTGCGAGGTTCGAATCCCCGCGCTCTTCCAGGCGTTGGATGCCCATAGAGACTGCCATCCGAAGACCACGCAACAGAGCCTTGTATTCGGCTGCATTGTTTGAGTATGTGTATAATATTTGTAGGATGTATTGGACCGTGTCCCCGGTGGGAGATGTCAGGACTACCCCTGCTCCTAGTCTAGCCAGCATTTTGGAGCCGTCAAAGTGCATGATCCAGCTAGAGTATGCGCTGTACTCTTTAGGGAGTTCGGCTTCTGTCCATTCGGTGACAAAGTCAGCCAGTACTTGCGAGTTGATGGCTCGCCGTGGTTTGTATATTATGTCGAACGGCAGGAGCTCGATAGCCCATTTAGCAATCCGGACCATAGGGTCGCGGTTATTAATTATGTCATTGAGTGGTACTTCGGAGGCCACGGTAATCAAACACTCTTGAAAGTAGTGTCTTAGCTTCCGAGATGCCATGAAGACTGCGTATGCTATTTTTTGATAGTGCGGGTATCGGGATTTGCATGGGGTGACGATCATGGATACGTAATAAACCCGCTTTTGAGCGGGAATTTGTATCTGTCTACCTCTCGTTCGACGACGAGCACTGCGCTTACCACTTGATGTGTTGCAGCTATGTATAGTAGCATAGGTTCGCCGATATTTGGCGCTGTTAGGACTGGATTACTGGCCAATAAGGTCTTTATCTCATCGAGTCCGGCCGCGGCTGCTTCCGTCCATACAAAGTGTTTGGTGCGCCGAAGGAGGCGGTAAAGAGGCAATGCCTTTTCTCCTAGCCTGGATATAAAGCGGCTCAAAGCGGCCACGCATCCAGCTAGCTTCTGGATGTGCTTGAGTTCTGTTGGTATAGCTAACTATGACAGAGCTCGGATTTTTCCTAGATTCGCTTCGATTCCTCTATTGGAAACAATGAAGCCCAGCAGCTTCCTAGAGGGGACACCGAAAATGCATTTTTCCAGATTCAACTTGATGTCGTATGTCTGGAGGTTATCGAATGTGAGCCTCAAGTCATCTATTAGGGTGTCTATGTGTCTAGTTTTTATTACCACGTCGTCCACATATGCTTCCACTGTTTTGACGATTTTTTTTCCAGGCATGCTTGAATCATTCGTTGATAGGTTGCGCCAGCATTCTTGAGCCCGAAGGGCATAGTGTTGAAGCAAAAGGGGCCATATGGTGTTATAAAAGCTGTTGCAGCTTGGTCAGACTCTACCATCTTTATTTGATGGTATCCGGAGTATGCGTCGAGAAAACATAGCGAGTCGTGTCCAGCTGTGGCATCGATGATTTGATTGATGCGAGGGAGGGGAAAGGGATCCTTGGGGCAAGCCTTGTTGAGGTCTTTAAAGTCGACGCATAAGCGCCACGATTTGTCGTTTTTTGGTACCATTACCAAATTTGCCAGCCAATCCGGATGTTTAATATCTCTGATGAATCCGGCCTCGAGCAACTTGGCTAGCTCTTCTCCCATGGCTTGCCGTTTGGGTTCTGAAAACCGCCTTAGGGTCTGTTTGACTGGTTTGTATCCCTTTAGTATATTGAGGCTGTGTTCGGCCAGCCGGCGTGGGATGCCTGGCATATCCGAAGGGTGCCAGGCAAAAATGTCCCAATTCTCGCGTAAGAAATCTCGCAGTGCGGCATCCATCACGGGGCTCAACTGTGTCCCAATGGATGCTGTCTTCGTGGGATCCGTTGGATGGACCTGGAATTTGACTATCTCGTCTGCAGGTTTATATGAGGTGGACTTGGGTCGTTTGTCGAGTATCATGTCGTCCCTGCCCATGGTGGCCCGTAGTGTAGTTAACTCCTCGGCTGCAACGGCTTTAGATAATGCTTCCAGGGCTAGTGCTGCGGTTTTGTTTTCAGCGCAAAGTGCGACGTCCAGATCACTAGCTAGAGTGACAATTCCGTTGGGCCCGGGCATTTTAAGCTTCATGTACCCGTAATGGGGTACGGCTTGAAATCTTGTAAACGCGTCCCGCCCTAGAAGGGTGTGGTGTCCGCTGCTGAAGGGAGCCACTTGGAATGTGATTTCTTCAGACCTATAATTCTCTGGGGTGCCGAATACCACATCGAGTGTGATTTTTCCCACGCACCGCGCTTCCCGCGTAGGGATGATTCCCCTGAAGGTGGTACCGCTTTGCTCATTGCGGCCTTTATCAATTTCCATTTTGTTGAGCGTTTCTTCATAGATCAAGTTTAACCCGCTTCCGCCGTCCATCAGTACTTTGGTGAGCCAGAAGCCGTCCACGATTGGGCTAAGGACCAGAGCGGCCGGTGCCCGGACAATCTGGAATCGAGGTTCATCACTGGCATTGAAAGTTATAGCAGTGTCGTTCCAGGGGTTTCTCTTTGCCACATGGCAGATTTCCGCAGAGCTTCGGTGAGCTCGCTTGCGTTTGTTGTTCGAGGCGAAAGTCTCGAAGACTGTTAGTACCATATTGTGTCCACTGGCAGGATGTTGTTCCGCTTTATGGCTTAGAAGAAGATCCTCGCAACTTTTTGCCACCTGCCGGAGTATCCAACATGCTCTAAGGCTATGAGTTGGTATTATATATGGCATACCGTGGAGCTTACATGGCCCGTCGAGCCATTCTTCCAATACGGATCCTTGCCCTGGGGTGGGATTTGGTTTCTTGGGGATTGGATCGGACGTCCTACGAGAGATCGTCCATTTAGTTCGGACAAAGGTCTTGGTGAGAGCGGTACCATCCCAAAATTCTGTTTGGGTCTTCCAAGTGCTCTCCATCAGACAGTACTTACGTACTATGGTTGCCAAGTCCGTGAAACGTATTATTTTATGCCGGCTTATAGCATAGAGGAGCCCTTCATCCGTGCAGTTTTTGCAGAAGAGTGAGACCATGTCCTCCTCGCGGCAGTCCTTAACCTTGTTGAGTGCAAGGAGGAATCTGGCCCACTAATGATGTACCGTCTCCTAGGGCTCTTGCCTGATGCGGGAGAGACAGTTTAAGTCCAAATAAGTGTTGTTAGCCGAATCCGGATTATGATCCGATCTAACGCCCAAGGACGCGGGCGGTTCCGAGCCCAACAGCCCGGAATCCGGAGCACTACCCAATTCCTTTGGCCCAATGCCCGATCCTAAGTCCGGGACCTGGGGCAGGTTGTCCTCTGAGTAGATCTTCGGCTCAAGGAGTTTGGCTATTCGAACATAATTCGTCCTCAAGGTTGGGGGATGATCCGCGCGTGGTTCTTCCACAATCGCTATCTCATGGGTGGCTGGCGGGGATCTAATGTCCCTTCGGTCGGGTTTAAGCCCAATCCGGTCATAGTTCGTAGCGACTCCCAGAGCGGTGATGCGATCCAAGAGTTCATTAAAGGAGGAGAGCTCCATTGGATCCATCTGTTCGACAAGTTCCGATCCGACCCAAAGGTTATGATTGATGACCCGAGAGGCCGTCCTCGGCTCTGTCGCCGACGGGGCGGCCATGATAAAGCCTCCGAGCCAGAGCTCCCTCCGGAGTAATGTCGTCCTTGAAGACGAGTCAAGCCATCAAGCCTTGCGGCGACGTCACAGAGGAACTCTCAATGAAATCACCAATGTCGGTTTCAAAATCGGCGGATCTGGGGTAGGGGGTCCCGATCTGTGCGTCAAGGTTGATGGTAAGCAAGAAGTAAGGGCCACAGATGTTTACCCAGGATCGGCCCTCTCGATGGATGTAAAACCCTACTTCCTGCTTGATTAATATTGATGATATGGGTAGTACAAGAGTAGATCTACCATGAGATCGTAGAGGTTAAAACCCTAGGAGCTAGCCCATGACGGTATGAATGTAATTGTGATCGGCCTTCTAAGGACCAACCTCTCCGGTTTATATAGACACCAGAGAGGGCTAGGGTTTACATGGAGTCGGTTACAAGGAAGGAAATATAATATCCGGATCGCCAAGCTTGCCTCCCACGCCAAGGAAAGTCCAATCCGGACATGGGCCGAAGTCTTGAGTCTTGTATCTTCACGCTTCAATAGTCCGAACGTTGTACACAGTCCGGCAGTACGGATACCCCCTAATCCAGGACTCCCTCAAGGGCCTATCTTTTATTTTTGTCTTATACCTTCATACAAGGGTCATGGTGATCTTCACCTTTCCTTTTACATTTTATCCTTTGGCAAGCACATTGTGTTGGAAAGATCCCTACATATATATCCAATTGGATGTAAGTTAGCATGAACTATTATTGTTGACATTACCCTTGAGGTAAAAGGTTGGGAGGCAACACTATAAGCCCCTATCTTTCTCTGTCTCCGATTAAAACTTCATACCCATAAGTATTGCGTGAGTGTTAGCAATTGTGAAAGACTAAATGATAGTTGAGTATGCGGACTTGCTGAAAAGCTCTTATATTGACTCTTTCTGATGTTATGATATATTGCAATTGCTTCAGTGACTGAGATTATAGTTTGTTAGTTTTCAATGAAGTTTCTGATTCATACTTGACATTGTGAATAGATTTTTACTTTAGTATAAGCAATCATATGACAATATTTATATATGTTGCTATTATAAGAATGATCATGATGCCCTCATGTACATATTTTATTTTATCGACACCTCTATCTCTAAACATGTGGACATATTTTTCTGATATTGGCTTCCACTTGAGGACAAGAGAGGTCTAAGCTTGGGGGAGTTGATACGTCCATTTTGCATCAAGCTTTGATATTGATATTTATTGCATTATGGGATGTTATTACTCATTATGTCATAATACTTATGTCTTTTCTCTCTTATTTTACAAGGTTTACATGCAGAGGGAGAATGTCGGCAACTGGATTCTGGGCTGGAAAAGGAGCAAATATTAGAGAACTATTCTGCACAACTCCAAAAGTCCTAAAACTCCATGGAAGTTATTTTTGGAATTAATAAAAAATACCGAGTGAATAAAATACCAGAGGGGGCCACACACCATCCACGAGGGTGGGGGGCACGCCCTACCCCCTGCCCCCCACCCCCCACCGCATCGTGGGCCACCTAGCAGGCCTCCGGTGCCCATCTTTGACTATCTGAGGTCTTTCGCCCTGGAAAAAATCAGGAGGAAGCTTTCGGGACGAAACACCGCCGCCACGAGGCGGAACCAATCTAGGGCTCCAGCGGAGCTGTTCTGCCGGGGAAACATCCCTTTGGGAGGGAGAAATCGTCACCATCGCCATCACCATCGATCCTCTCATTGGGAGGGGGTCAATCTCCATCAACATATTAACCAGCACCATCTCCTCTCAAACCCTAGTTCATCTCTTGTATCTGATCTTTTTCTCAAAACCTCAGATTGGTACCTGTGGGTTGCTAGTAGTGTTGATTACTCCTTGTAGTTGATGCTAGTTGGTTTATTCAGTGGACGATTATATGTTCAGATCCTTAATGCATATTAATAACCCTTTGATTATGAACATGAATATGATTTGTGAGTAGTTACGTTTGTTCCTGAGGACATGGGAGAAGTCTCGCTATAAGTAGTCATGTGAATTTGGTATTCATTCGATATTTTGACAAGATGTATGTTGTATTTCCTCTAGTGGTGTCATTTGAATGTCGACTACATGACACTTCACCATTATTTGGGCCTAGGGGAAGGCATTGGGAAGTAATAAGTAGATGATGGGTTGCTAGACTGACAGAAGCTTAAACCCTAGTTTATGTGTTGCTTCGTGAAGGGCTGATTTGGATCCATATGTTTCATGCTATGGTTAGGTTTACCTTAATTCTTCTTTCGTAGTTGCGGATGCTTGCGAGAGTAGTTAATCAGAAGTGGGATGCTTGTCCAAGGAATGGCAGAACCCAAGCACTGGTCCACCCACATATTAGATTATCAAAGTAACGAACGCGAATCATATCAGCGTGATGAAAACTAGCTTGAGGATAATTCCCATGTGTCCTCGGGAGCGTTTTCCTTCATATAAGAATTTGTCCAGGCTTGTCCTTTGATACAAAAAGGATTGGGCCACCTTGCTGCACCTTATTTACTTTTGTTACTTGTTACCCGTTACGAATTACCTTATCACAAAACTATCTTTTACCGATAATTTCAGTGCTTGCAGAGAATACCTTACTGAAAACCGCTTGTCATTTCCTTCTGCTCCTCGTTTGGTTCGACACTCTTACTTATCGAAAGGACTACGATAGATCCCCTACACTTGTGGGTCATTAGGTATCAATTCAGCAAACAAATGGCTGGCTCTAGGCCAAAAAATCGAGGAAAGTGCCTGTGCTATTCTATGCTTACAAGAAACCAAGAGGGAGGATTTTGATGTTGCTTACATCAGGAATTTTTGCCCAAACGGACTCAACAAATTTGCTTTCCTTCCTTCAATTGGAGCCTCTGGAGGTCTTTTAATCACCTGGAATAGTTCCCTCTTTGAGGGGGAGGTCATTTTTCAAAATAGATTCTCATTATCAATTAGGTTCACAACTCTTCTGTCAAACCAATCATGGATTCTCACCAGCATTTATGGTCCTTGTTAGCAAGCAAACAAAATTGAGTTCATCAACTAGTTTTCCAACATTCTTATGCCCCTATACACTAATTGGATTCTAGTTGGGGATTTCAACTTCATTAGAGCTCCCTCTGACAGGAATAGGCTTGGTGGAGATGTTAATGAGATGCTTCGTTTTAATGAAGCTATCAGTAACCTTGGATTGACTGAACTACCACTTCATGGCAGAAAATTCAGTTGGAGTAATATGCAAGAGAGCCCTTTGCTGGTAAAATTGGATTGGTTTTTCACTTCTGCTTCTTGGATGACCACTGTTCCTGATACAATTGCTATGTCTGTTTTAAGACCCATTTCAGACTACCTTCCTCGTGTCCTCAAAATTGGTACTTCTATTCCAAAGGCAACAATTTTTAGATTTGAAAACTATTGACTCAGACACTCTTATTTCAAAGATGTAGTCACTGCAGCCTGGAATATTCCTGTGGGTAATCTTGATGCAGCCAAAAGTATTAATGCTAAGTTCAAAAATTTGAGAACGGCTCTAATGCAATGGGCTAGAAATCTTTCTTGCCTTAAAGAAAAAATTGCTGCAATCAAGGAGGTGATTTTCCTGCTTGATTTATTTGAGGAATTCAGGGATCTAGGAGATTATGAATGGAACTGCAGGCAGATACTTGAAGAACATTTTCTCAATTTGCTAAAAAATCAAAAGATCTACTAGAAGCAGAGAGGAAAGATTAAAGGGGTCAAATTTGGTGATGAGAACACAAAATTCTTCCATACAAAGGCCTCTATTAATTTAAGGCACAATCACATTGCTATGTTGAAAAATGAGGATCAGGTGGAGATTACTTACCATGCAGGGAAAGCCGCTCTACTTTGGAATGCATTCAAGAAAAGACTAGGAAACCCTGAGAAAACCACAATGCACTCTAATCTGAATTCATTATATGATCATCAGGCTGAACCTTCAGACTTTGATAACCTGGAACTTCCTTCCACTGAAGAAGAAATTAATGAGGAGGTCCAGCAATTGCCATCAAATAAGTCTCCTAGGCCCGATGGATTTAATAATGAGTTCTTCAAAAAAATTGGAACATTATAAAACTAGATGTAATTAGATTGACTCATGAGTTCTATGAGGGACAAATTTCTCTGGAGAGTATCAATTCTTCCTTCATCACATTAGTCCCAAAGGGACCCACTCCAACACCTGCAAATGATTTCAGGCCTATCTCCTTGCTGAACTATTGCCTCAAGCTCATCACTAAACTCCTGGCTAATAGATTGCAAAAGGTGATCCTCAAAATGGTCCACATTAACCAGTATGATTATCTAAAGGAAAGAGCAATACATGATTGTCTTGGCTGGGCTTATACTTGCACCAATGCCACAAGTCAAAAGAGAAAGTGCTGGTGTTCAAGTTGGACTTTTAAAAGGCCTTTGACTTAATTGAGCATACTGCAATCATTGATAATCTCAAAGCAAAGGGGTTTGGGGATAGGTGGATTGGATGGATTAAAATGTTGTTCACTTATGCATCATCTCAAGTGCTTCTCAATGGGATTTCTGGAAAGAAGTTTTATTGTCTTAGAGGAGTAAGACAAGGGGACCCCCCTCTCCCCCTACTCTTTTTGCTTGCTGCTGATCTTCTCTAGTCAATCATGAATAAAGCAATGAATTTGGGTCTTCTCACACCACCCGTGCAAGTAAATTCATGTCCTGACTTCCCTATAGTGTAATATCCTGATGACACATTGATTCTCATGCAAGTTGATGCCACACAGCTCCATTGTCTGAAAAGCTCTCCTCAATACTTTTGCTGAAGCAACTAGTTTAAAGGTTAATTACAACAAATCAAATCTCATTTCCATTAATGTGAATGATAAGAAGATGGAAATCTTGACCAACACTCTGAACTACAAAAAGGGCTCATTTTCCTTCAACTACCTTGGCATGCTACTGGAGCAATGTATGCCCCTGGTGAACAGAGTTGCTAAAAAACTGGTAGGCCTGTCTGCATTCATGACTCTTGCTGGAAGGTTGCTCTTGGTTAAATTAGTGCTCAAATCACCTATTACTTACTTCATGGGTTGCCTTGATGTACCTGTGGCTATCAAAACTCAGGTCATAAAATACCTCAGACATTGCCTCTGGAGAGGGCCAGACTTAGAAGATCACATACCTGCTATGGTAGCTTGGTCCATTGTTTGCGGGCCCAAGAGTCGGGGTGGACTTGGAGTCATGAACATTTTTGTGCAAAATCAAGCCTTAATTCTCAAGAACCTTCACAAATTCTATAATGGGGAAAACATCCCCTGGGTTAATCTCATTTGGGAAGCTTACTATCAAAATGACACACTCCCACGGCAAAAATGGGAAGGATCTTTCTGGTGCAAGTGCAACCTGAGGCTCATAGATAACTTTAAATCCATGGCAAGATGTTCAATAGGAGATGGAAGAACTGCCTTTTTTGGTCTGATCTTTGGCACACTGCATGCATGCATCATTCCTTCCAACATCTATACTCTTTTGTAAAAGACCAGCATATTTCAGTACAAAGGGTTTTGCAGCATGAATATTTGGAAGACCTGTTTCATCTTCCACTTATTGAGCAAGCTTTTGTGGAACTTGAATTGATGGAAGAAATTTGTGCTAACCTAAGAAAGTCTAAATTCAGAGACCACTTGGATTCCTAGAGCTACATGTGGGGAAATTCTACTTTCTTTGTGGCAAAGGCTTACAAAATTATGATAGGAGTTAAAGTGGTGCCAGAACAATTCCAGTGGATTTGGAAGAGCTCTTGCCAGCCAAAGCACAAGGTATTTTTTTGGAGACTACTTCATGATAGGCTGAATACAAGGAATCTTCTCAGGAGGAAAACTTTTCATCTGGATAACTACAATTGTGCTACTCTTAACTGCCCACAGGAAGAAACACTTCAACACAATATCCTAGACATGTCCATTTGCTACAGAATGTTGGGACATCATTTGCCCAGCTAGACAAAGAAATTTATCCATCATGGAAGCTCTTGCAGACCTAAGGGATAATTTGCAGCAACCTTTCTCCATGGAGATCATAATCATAGCATCATGGGGCATCTAGATAGTTAGGAATGATAAAATCTTCCAAAACATCCTTCCAAGCATCAACATATGGAAAACCATCTTCCATTCAGAGTTGCAGCTACTCAAATTCAGAATTAAGGACAAATAAGATGCCTGTTTCAACACTTCGCTGTACAATCTTGTTTTGTAGCTTGATAGTGGCTCTGTAGATTAGATTAGTGTAGATCTTCTACTTTTTTGGCTTAGCTCAAGCCTTGTAATCTTCCGTACTCATTGTTTTTCAATAATATAAAAATTACAGTGGGGTTTTGCACTACTGTGTATAGCCGAAAGAAAAGCTTCCTCCATCACATCCGGACACCCAGTCAACACCCGTTCTTGAGTGGGTGGGGGTGGCATAGGTACCTTAGCTCCTCCCTTGGTGGAAGACGGAATGGTTGGCTCCTGGTCCCTTAGCAGCCCTGGAACCACCTTTGGGGAGAGCTCGGGCTGGCCGTGCTCCACCTCTTTGTTCCCCAGAAGGGCTCTCCCCTCTTGGTATTCGATGGCCGAGGTATTCACTTCGGCCAGGACAACATCGCATCCTCCCCCTGTGTTTGGCCCAGGAGGGGTCTGATGTCTGCTAGAACAAAGTAGGTATTTATCCAAAGAGGAAGGGATGATGCAGCACAACAACGATAGGTATTTCCCTCAGTGATGATACCAAGGTTATCGAACCAGTAGAAGAACCACGCAACACAACGTAAACAACCCCTGCACACAAATAACAAATACTCGCAACCCTACGTGTTAAAGGGGTTGTCAATCCCTTTCGGGTAACGGCGCTAGAAATTGGCGAGGAGATGGGATAAAGTTTTAATAGATAGAATAAATGGAGTGCAAATAAAATAATCTGTAGCAAGGTATTTTTGTATTTTTGGTTTAATAGAACTAAAAATAAAAGCAAATAAAATAGATCGCGAAGGCAAATATATTAAAGAAGAGACCCGGGGGCCGTAGGTTTCACTAGTGGCTTCTCTCGAGAAAAATAGCAAACGGTGGGAAAACAATTACTATTGGGAAATTGATAGAACTTCAAATAATCATGAAGATATTCAGGCAATGATCATTATATAGGCATCATGTCCAAGATTAGTAGACTCGCTCCTGCCTGCATCTACTACTATTACTCCATACATCGACCGCTATCTAGCATGCATCTAGTGTATTAAGTTCATGGAAAAATGGAGTAATGCAATAAGAACGATGGCATGATGTAGACAAGATCTATTTATGTAGAAATAGACCCCATCTTGTTATCCTTAATTGCAACGATACATACATGTCGTTTCCCTTCTGTCACTGGGATCAAACACTGTAAGATTGAACCCATCACAAAGCACCTCTTCCCATTGCAACATAAATAGATCAAGTTGGCCAAACAAAACCCAAATATCAGAGAGGAAATATGAGGCTACAATCAATCATGCATATAAGAGATCAAAGAAGACTCAAATAACTTTCATGGATAAGATCTGATCATAAACTCAAAGTTCATCGGATCCCAACAAACACACCGCAAAAAGACTTACATCATATGGATTTCCAAGATACCATTGTATTGAGAATCAAGAGAGAGAGAGAGAGAGGAAGCCATCTAGCTACTAACTACGGACCCGTAGGTCTACAAAGAACTACTCACGCATGATTGGAGAGGCACCAATGGACATGATGAACCCCTCTATGATGTTGTCTAGATTGGATCTGATGTTTCTCGAACTTGTGGCGGCCGGAATAGATTTTCGTCGACTCCCCTAGGTTTTCTGGAATATTGGGGTCTTTATAGAGCAAAGAGGCGGTGCGGGAGGCTACTGAGGTGGGCACAACCCACCTTGCCGCGCCTGGGCACCCAGGCATGCCCTGGTGGGTTGTGCTCCCCTCGGAGGATCTCTCTGGTACTTTCTTGGCCCATGCGGTGTCTTCTGGTTCAAAAAAAATCCACAAAAAGTTTCGCTGCGTTTGGACTCCGTTTGGTATTGATTTCCTGTGATGTAAAAAACAAGCAGAAAACAACAACTGGCACTGGGCACTATGTCAATAGGTTAGTACCAAAAAATGATTATAAAATGATTGTAAAACATCCAAGAATGATAATATAACTGCATGGAACATTAAAAAATTGTAGATACTCTCAGACATATCCGCATCCCCAAGCTTAATTCCTGCTCATCCTCGAGTAGGTAAATGATAAAAATAGAATTTTTGGTGTGGAATGCTACCTAACATGTTCATCACATAATATTTTATTTGTAGCATGGACATTTGGACTTTTATACGGTTCAAAGCAATAGTCTAGTTTTGACACGAAGATTTTAATACTCAAGCATATAAACCAGCAACCATGTCTTTCATAATATCAACACTAAGGCAAGTTATCGCTAGCCCATTATGCTCAATCATTGATCCATTCATGAAACACACTCAAATATTAGCTAGACCCAATGCTCAAATACAATCATAGTGCCCCTTAGTTGGTGTTTTATAAGAGAAGACAGAGACTCAAATTCAAAATAAAAATTGCATAAAGTAAAAGAAAGGCATTCGCAAAGGGAAGTAGGGATTTGCAGAGGTGCGAGAGCTCAAAATGAAAATTGAGAGATGAAAGCATTTTGCGAGGCATACTTTTCCCACCAATGAAAACGACTTAGAGTTCCATATACTTTCCATGCTAGATACATCATAGTTGGTTCCCAAACAGAAAATAAAGTTTATTCCCTTTTCCACCATACATTCACTTTCCATGGCTAACCTTATCTGCGGGTGCCCTCCATACCAACACTTTCCAAGGAATTTACTATTTGACAACATAAAGTAAATTCATTTTTCATTTCGGGACTGGGCATCCCTAATACCTTTGTCGTACTCTTGTGCAATGACAAGTGAATAAACATTCATCATGAGAATAACACATCTAGCATGGAAAACACCGGCCACCCCTCACTGCCTCACGAGCGGTACGAGCACACAAAAGAGAAATTATTTTGAAAGTTAGAGATGGCAGATGCAAATTTGCTTATAATGGCACGGAAATACCGCATATAGGTAGGTATAGTGGACTCATATGGCAAAACTGGTTTTTAGGGTTTTGGATGCACTAGTGATCATACTTAGTGCAAAATGAAGGCTAGGAAAAAGATTAAGAAGCGCCCAACCAAGAAACGAAAAATCTCATACCCGATCTTTAAGCTTAAGTAACACCGAATGATGCACCACAAGTAGGATATAATTTCATTGCATAACTATTGACTTTCATGCTTACATAGGGAATCACAAACCTTAACACCAATATTCTTACTAAAGCATAATTACTCATCAACATGACTCACATATCACATCGTCATATCTAAAAACCATTACTAAGAACCAAGTTTATTTTGTCCAATGATCTTCATGATTTTTTTTATTATATGCTCCTTGGATATCTATCACTTTGGGACTATTTTCATATGTTGCTTTTAATAAGCTCAAACAAATTTAAGTGAAGAACATGAGCATAATATTTCTCTCTCTCAAAATAATCTAAGTGATGCAGGAGAGAATTTCTAAAAAAATTACCAACTTCCAAATAAATATAAGTGAAGCATGAGAGCATTTGTTCAAAAATAACAATGCACACCATGCTCAAAAAGATATAAGTGAAGCACTAGAGCAATTCCAAGGCTCTAAAAAAATTAAGTGAAGCATAGGAGCAAGCATAGCATAATTTTTGGCTCTCTCAAAAAGGTGTGTCCAGCAAGGATTCAAGACTTAAAACACAAAGCAAAACAAGGAAAGACTCATGTCACACAAGACGCTCCAAGCTAAACTCATAATATGTGACGAATAAAAACATAGTTCCAAGTAAAATACCGATGGTTGTTAGAAGAAAGAGGGGATGCCACTCGGGGGCATCCCCAAGTTTAGTTGCTTGCTACTTCTTGAAAATTATCTTGGGGTGCCTCGGGCATCCCCAAGCTTAGCTTTTTGCTAATCCTTATTCCTTCATCCATCGTAAGATCACCCAAAACTTGAAAACTTCAACCACACAAAACTCAAGAAAACCTTCGTGAGATCCGTTAGTATAAGAAAGAAAACCACTACTAAAAGTACTATTGAAAACCGATTCATATTTTATTTTTGCATTATATCTACTGTATTCCAACTTTTCTATGGCAAAAACTCTTCAAAGAAAACCATAAATCATCAAAACAAGCACACAACACAAAGAAAACAGAATCTGTCAAAAACAGAACAATCTATAGCAATCTGACTACTTCGAATACTTTTGTAACTCCAATTTTTTTTTGAATAATTAGGAAGATGTTAGCAATTTTTTTATTAATCTTCTACAAAAAGAATCAACTCAAAAGCACTCTTCTCATAAAAATGAAAAATAATTTCGTGAGCGCAGAAGTTTCTGGTTTTGCAGCAAGATCAAATCAACTCTCACCCAAATCATCCCAAAGGCCTTGCTTGGCACAAACACTAATTTAAACCACAACAACACATCTAATCAGAGGCATAATTTTGTATTTTGTCGAAAACACCAAGAAAACCAAAAATCAAAAAGATACAAGTTGGGTTGCTTCCCAACGAGCGCTATCTTTTTACGCGCCTAGCTAGGCATAATGTGTAGGATCAAAGTTTTGTCATCTTTAGCCTTGTTTTCCTTGGAGGTATTTGTGTCAGGGGTTTTTGCAAATAAAACATAAAACACATTATCCATGATAAGCTTAGCACTATCAAGTTGCTTTTCATCATAACCCTTTTGATTTCCAGCAGCAATCCAAGAATAGTGTTGATTAACATCATTGAAAACTTGTTGGATCATGTCTAAAATGGGGACTTGCTTTTTAAGATTCTCATCAAAGATTTGGTGATTTCCAAGCAAATGCCTCAAGGAATAATCACAATTATAAAGAATTTTATCAATCACGGGGTTTTCATGACTCATGCCATAAAAATCAAAGATTTCATCAGAACAAGAGTGGCTAACTTTTTAGCTTTAGGATCTTTATAACGGGCAACTCATAGAATAATCTTTGCAAGGTAGGATGAGTAAGGATAAATTTAGTTTCAAGTTCCAGAACTAGTGCTGGAATGGCTTCTGCGTAAGATTTAGTCCTTTTAAGTATAGGAATATCATCAAGACTTAATTTTCCGACACAACTAAAAAGTTCTTGGATATGTTCTTTTCCCATAAAATTCCCTTGCCCCAAGACAAAAGTTTTGGCATCCAGATTACTCGTACGCTCCATTTTAGTAGTTAGGCCATCATCTGTTTCTGCCATACCAAAATCACTCATGGTGACTTCACAACAGGATTGCACTCAAAAACATACCTGACGAGAAAACGGCGAATGGAAAAGAGGGCGAATAAAACGGAAATTTTCTGTGAAGTAGGGGAGAGGAAAACGAGAGGTAAATGGCAAATAATATAAATTGCAAGAGATGAGATTTGTGATTAGGAACATGGTTGATGTTGATGATCCTCCCCGGCAACGGCGCCAGAAATTCCTTTTGATGTCTACTAGAACTACGTCGGTATTTCCCCAAAGAGGAAGGGATGATTCAGCACAACAACGGTAGGTATGTCCCTCAGTGATGAGACCAAGGTTATCGACCAGTAGGAGAACCACGCAACACAATGTAAACAATCCCTGCACACAAATAACAAATACTCGCAACCCGACGTGTTAAAGGGATCCCTTCCGGGTTACGGCGCCAGAAATTGGCGAGGAGACTGGATAAAGTTGTAATAGATAGGATAAATGGAGTGCAAATAAAATAAAGTGGAGAAAGGTTGTATTTTTGATTTAATAGAGATAAAAATAAAATAAAATAAAATAGATCGTGAAGGGAAATATATTAAAGAAGAGACCGGGGGGCCGTAGGTTTTACTAGTGGATTCTCTCGAGAAAAATAGCAAACGGTGGGAAAACAATAACTGTTGGGCAATTGATATAACTTCAAATAATCATGACGATAACCAGACAATGATCATTATATAAGCATCATATCCAAGATTAGTAGACCGACTCCTGCCTGCATCTACTAATATTACTCCCCACATCGACCGATATCCAGCATGCATCTTTTCCTCCTCCTTCTTCTCCTCTCCGAAGCCTTGTACGGCTCCACGGCCAACATGACTGTCAGTAAGGCTATCCGGGGGCCCTCAGGCAGTGGTGCGGGGCTGTTGATCTGATCTCCTTCTTTATCCAGCTCTGCGAATGGAGGGAAAAGGGGGTTAAGTACTTTGTCAAAAAGGAATATCTAAACATAAGGGTAAAATCTTATCATACCTCGCGAGGGGGCTTTCCAGCGTCGAGGCTGATGTCTTCCACCTCGTCCAGTCACTCCTTCTGCGGCTTGAAAAGCACCTTCCACGACTTGACGTGGGAAGTGTGGTAGAAGCTAAGCACGGTGGCGGGGTTCTCGGGCTTGTAGGCCACATGGGGGAGGCCCAGTCCTAAAAGGGCAGGAGGCTACGGCTGAGCATGATATGAATCACATTGGTCAGTTCGCCCCCTGCTCTATAATCCGGGATATCTAGCTCTGATGTCTACTACGCGACCTTCTTCTTGTAGACTCATGTTGGGCCTCCAAGCGCAGAGTTTTGTAGGACAGTAGCAAATTTCCCCTCAAGTGGGTGACCTAAGGTTTATCAATCCGTGGGAGGCGTAGGATGAAGCTGGTCTCTCTCAAACAACCCTGCAACCAAATAACAAAGAGTCTCTTATTTCCCCAACATACCCAATACAATGGTAAATTGTATAGGTGCACTAGTTCGGTGAAGACATGGTGATACAAGTGTAATATGGATGGTAGATATAGGTTTTTGTAATCTGAAAATATAAAAAGAGCAAGGTAATGAGTAATAAAAGTAAGAAGAAATGGTATTGCAATGCTTGAAAACAAGGCCTAGGGTTCATCCTTTCACTAGTGCAAAGTCTCTCAACAATAATAACATAACTCAATCATATGGCAATCCCTCAACATGCGACAAAGAATCAATCCAAAGTTTCTATCGGAGAACATATGACAAAAACGTGCATCAACCCCTATGCATAGATTAACCCAGTGTCACCTCGGGAATCTGCGAGTTGAGTGCCAAAACATACATCAAGTGAATCAATAGAACATCCCATTGTCACCACAGATATCCCATCTCAAGACATACATCAAGTGTTCTCAAATCCAATACTCAATCCAACATAATAAAACCCCAAAGAGCAAGACTCAATTCATCACAAGAAGGTAGAGGGGGAGAAACACCATAAGATTCAACTATAGTAACAAAGCTCACGATACATCAAGATCATGCCAAATGAAGAACACGAGAGGGAGAGATCAAACGCATAACTACTGGTACATACCCTCAGCCCCGAGGGTGAACTACCCCCTCCTCATCATGGTGGTCGCCGGGATGATGGAGATGGCCTCTGGTGATGGTTTCCCCCTTCGGCAGGGTGCTGGAACGGACTCCCGATTAGTTTTTCATGGCTACAGAGGCTTACGATGGCGGAACTTTTGATCTAGAGTTCTTTTAGGAGGTTCCTATATTTATAAGAATTATTGTCGTCGGAAACAAGTTAAGGAGATGCCAGAGGGGACCACAAGCCCTCAAGGCGCACCCTGGGGGTAGGTGCGCCCCCCGGCTTGTGGACCCCTTGGGACTCTTCTGGTCCATCTCCGATGCTTCGGGGGTCTCTTTTGGTCCATAAAAGCACCATAAATTTTCAGCCCATTCCTGGAACTTTTATTTCTGCACAAGAAACGACACCACGGTAGTTCTGCTGAAAACAGAGTCAGGCCGGGTTAGTTCTAATAAAATCATACCAAAACCATATAAAATTCTTGCAAACATGGCATGAATACTTCATGAATTACAGATACGTTGGAGACTTATCAGCATCCCCAAGCTTAATTCATGATCGTCCTCTAGTAGGTAAATGATACAACAAAGAATTTATGAAGTGTGAATTCCACGTAACATATTTACCAATGTAATCTTATTTATTGTGGCATGAATGTTCAAATCCTTAAGATTCAAAAAGAAAGTTTAATATTGACATAAAAACAATAGTACTTCAAGCATACTAATAAAGCAATCATGTCTTCTCAAAATAACATGGACAAAGAAAGTTATCCCTATAAAATCATATAGTCTGGCTATGCTCTATCTTCATCACACAAAATATTTCATTATGCACAACCCCGATGACAGGCCAATCAATTGTTTCATACTTTTAATGTTCTCAAGATTTTTCAACTTTCACGCAATACATGAGCGTGAGCCATGGATATAGCACTATAGGTGGAATAGAATATGGTGGAGGTTGTGAGGAGAAGACAAAAAGGAGAAAGGCTCACATCAACTAGGCAAATTAATGGGCTATGGAGATGCACATCAATTGATATCGATGCAAGTGAGTAGGGATTGCCATGCAACAGATGCACTAGAGCTATAAGTGTATGAAAGCTCAAAATGAAAACAAGTGGGTGTGCATCCAACTTGCATTCTCACAAAGACCTAGGGCAATTTGAGGAAGCCGATCATTGGTATATACAAGCAAAGTTCTATGATGAAAAATTCCCACTAGTATATGAAAGTGATAAAATAGGAGACTCTCTATCATGAAGAACATGGTGCTACTTTGAAGCACAAGTGTGGAAAAAAGATAGTAATATTGTCCCTTCTCTCTTTTTCTATCATTTTTTTTATTGTTTTGTTAGGGATCTTTGGCTTCTTTTCTTTCTTTCTTTTTTATTTTGGGCTCTTTGGCCTCCTCTTATTTTTTTAAAGTCCGGAGACTCATCCCAACTTCTGAGGGAATCATAACTTCCATCATCCTTTCCACACATGGGATAATGTTCTAATAATGATGATCATCACACATTTATTTACTTACAACTCAAGAATTACAAGTCGATACTAGTACAAAATATGACTCTATATGAATGCCTCCGCTAGTGTACCGGGATGTGCAATGATCAAGATTGACATGTAAAAGATATGAACGGTGGCCAAGCCACAAATACTATGCCAACTACATGATCATGGAAAGCAACATGACAATGATGGTATGTGTCATAATAAATGGAACGGTGGAAATTGCATGGAAATATATCTCGGAATGGCTATGGAAATGCCATAATAGGTAGGTATTGGAGCTGTTTTGGGTATATGGTGTGCACTGGCGAAAGTTGCGTGGTACTAGAGAGGCTAGAAATGGTGGAAGGGTGAGAGTGCGTATAATCCCTGGACTCAACATTGGTCATAAAGAACTCACATACTTATTGCACAAATTTATTAGCCATCAAAGAAAAGTACTACATGCATGCTCCTAGGGGGATAAATTGGTAGGAAAAGACCATCGCTCGTCCCCGACCGCCACTCATAAGGAGGACAATTAAATAATAAATCATGCTATGACTTCATCACATAACGGTTCACCATACATGCATGCTTCTGGAATCACAAAGTTTAACACAAGTATTTCTACCTATCCACAATTACTCACTAGCATGACTCTAATATCACTATCTTTATATCTCAAAACAAATGCAAAATATCAAATTTCTCATATATTCAATGCTATTTATATGAAAGTTTTTATTATATCTGTCTTGAATACCCATCATATTGTAAGAAATTTCATAACACATGCATGCTACCATTACTATTTATAAGACTCTCAAAATAATATAAGTGAAGCAGGATAGTAAATGACAAATTACTCCAAAAACATAAAAGTGAAGATCAGCGAGTAGTCGAATAATTATGTAGCTATGTGAGGACTCTTTCTCATTTAAAATTTCATATCTTAAGTATTTTATTCAAACAACAAGCAAAACAAAATAAAATGACATTCCAAGGATAGCACACATCATGTGAAGAAGCAAAAACTTGGGCTCAACTGAGGCTAACCGATAATTGTTGATGAACAAAGGTGGGATGCCTACCGGGGCAGCCCCAAGCTTCGATGCTTGACACTTCTTGGAATATTATCTTGGGACACCTTGGGAATACCCAAGCATGATCTTTTGTGTCTCCTTAATTCCTCTCATATCACAGTTTCCCTAATTCTTAAAATATTCATCCACACAAAACTCAACAAGAACTCGTGAGATAAGTTAGTACAAATCAAATGCAAAACCTTATCATTCTCCACTGTAGCAAATCACTAAAATTATTATTGGATATTGCATACTAAATGCCTCTACATATTTAATACTCCTATCCTAAAATAGAATCATTAAACAAGCAAATATATGCAAACAATGCAAGCATAACAGCAATCTATCTAAACAGAATAGTCTGTAAACAATGCAAGAAAATTCATACTTCTCTAACTTCAAAAATTCTGAAAAATTACCATACCATAGGAAATTTGTTGTTACTCATTGTGTAAAAATTTCAAGATTTTATCACGTTTGGACTTTCCAGAAGAATTCAGACCATGATAGAAAACTTTCTGTTTTCAAAACACCAACATATAGACTTGCAAAATAAGCATGGTAAAGGCTATACTTGACCCTTTTATTGGAATAAAATATACAAAACATTATTCTAAATATAAGCAAGCAAATCTAAACAACATAAAATGATGCTCCAAGAAAATCACATATCGTGTGACCAATAAAAATATAGCTCCAAGTAAATTTACTGATGGATTGAAGACAAAAGAGGGGATGCCATCCGGGGCATCATCAAGCTTAGTTGCTTGGATCTTCCTTGAATATTACCTTGGGTTGCCTTGGGCATCCCCAAGCTTAGGGCTTTGCCACTCCTTATTCTCCTCATATCAATATCTCAACCAAAACTTGAAAACTCCAGTCACACAAAACTTAACGGAACTCCGTGAGATGGGTTAGTATGATAAAGACAAATCATTCACTTTGGTACTGTCAAGATAAGATTCATAATTGTTCTCACATAATTCCTACTGTACCTTATCATTTTCACAATTTATATCACTTAATATAAGCTATGGAAACACTAAAACAAGCAAACTATGCATTGAAAACAGAATCTGTCAAAAACAGAATAGTCTGTAATGATATGAACAACAACCATACTTATGTTACTCTAAAAATTCTTTAATATTATGAAAACTTAGGAAATTTGTATATTAATAAAGTGGAAAAAATTCAGAATTTTTCGTCGCTCCAGAAGATCAGATCAATTCTGTTATTGGGCGGAAAAGTTTCTGTTTTCTCACAAAATCAAATCAACAATCATCCACACTATCCCAAAGGCTTTACTTGGTACTTTATTGAAATAAAAGCTATATAACATGATTAATATAGTAGCTTAATCATGTGGAAATAGTAGGGGTAAATGTTGGGTTGTCTCCCAACAAGCGCTTTTCTTTAATACCTTTCTAGCTAGGCATGATGATTTCAATGATGCTCACATGAAAGATAAGAATTGGAACACAAAGAGAGCATCATGAAGCATATAACTAGCACATTTAAGCCTAATCCACTTCCTATGCATAGGGATTGTGAGCAAACAATTCATGAAATAAGAAACAACTAGCATAGGGAGGCAAAACAAGCAATACTTCAAATCTTTCAACACATAGAGAGGAAACTTGATATTATTGAGATATGTAGAAGCATATGTTCCTCTCTCATAATAATTTTCAGTAGCATCATGAAGGAATTCAACAATATAACTATCACATAAAGCATTATTTTCATGATCCACAAGCATAGAAAATTTGTTACTCTCCACATAAGCAAATATCTTCTCGTTCATAATAGTGGGAGCGAACTCAACAAAATAACTATCATGTGAGGCATAATCCAATTGAAAATTAAAATCATGATGAAAAGTTTCATGGTTATCATAATTCTTTATAGCATACATGTCGGTGTACTAGAATAGGGGTACCCTAGTACCCCGAACTTGTGCACGGGCAGTTGCAGCACCCCGCGGCAAGGCCTGTCGGGCGAACGCCAAGATCCTCCAAGGTTCCCTTGGAGCCATTCAAGAACAAAGTATTTAAGCTCAGGAGACAAGGCCCCGGCAAGAGGAGCTTGCCGGGAAGGCCAACCGAGGCACTCCAAAGAACTTGCCGCGACGCGCCACGCGCTCCGGCAAGGCAACAAGGCCCCGACAAGAGGAGCTTGCCGGGAAGACCAAACAAGGTACCTCGAGGCCCGGTGAGCGACAAGCTTCCGGACCCGACAAGATAACAACAGCGGCAAGGCGCTTGCCGCGGCAGGCGGCCACTCTGCGCCCACGCTCCAGCCCATCCACCAACGTGTCGCTCTGGGGGCCTCTCCAGGCGTGCGTGGAGGGAGGTTGTGCAGCCAGCGGTGCGCAGTGGCATGCGGAGCTGACAAGATTGCCGTCGTGGCGAACGGTGGTGCCCCTGACGGTCCTTTTCTGCACTGTTTGGGCGACTCAGACGGGCCTTTAATGCCCTTGTCCCCTGCCGTCAGGGTTAGGTAGGGTGCACTGTACAAGTAACTGTACCAGCCACCCCACTTTTTACATTTGTACCCTTCTCTGTGTTGCCACTTGTCGGTGACCCCTTTAGCGTATAAAAGGAGGCCCATGCGCAACGTAGAGGGAGGGGTTCGGTTCGGTTCGACTCATTCGTAACCCTGAAAGACACTACGCTCTCGCGCTAGAGCACGAACAGAATAGAACCAGACAAGCAGCAGTAGGAGTGTTATCTCTCCGGAGAGCTCCGAAGCTGGGTAAACTGCTCGTGTGCTTCGCCTCGATCTGCTCTTCGTGCGATCTCCGCCCCCCGCCGAACCGAAAGGGGCCCGGTCCGCCGGCCCCATAGGTGTTCGAGGATCAGTTTCCCCGACATCTTTGGCGCACCAGGTAGGGGGCGTCGAGATTGTGTGAACCTGATCCGGCGTTCACACAAGCTAGATCTTCATTCCCTTCATCAACATGCCACCGAAGAAGAAGACTTCGGCGGCAGCCGCTCCGTCCACGTCACTTCCGCCACCGTTGGAGCAAACGGGTGGTGGAATGGACGCCGGCGGAAGAATGGACGTCGATGAGGAAGCTCATGATGCCGCCAGGTCCAAAGACAAGGCTGCACAAACCTCGGCGACTGTACATGTTCCGTGCCACTCTCAGGAGGCGCAAGATCAACAGCGTCATGGCACTCGCAGTGCCATACGCGTGATAGGCCAAGACCAAGCTGGTGGATCTCGGGGCGCTCAAGACCAGCATGCACGCCAGCATGTTGGCACGAGCGGGGCACGGTCGCCTGGACGGGATACTGCTCCTTCTATCATAGTTAGAAGTTCGAGCACGTCCCGCTCCTCGCGTCGTCCGCCACTGCCACCAACCACTCCAGCAGAAGCTTTGGCGCGAGCTCAACTTCCCCTAGATTACCCTCCGACGTCGGACAAGATCGACGAATGGAGGGCCACGATTCAGAGTCTCATCGGCTACGCCAACGGCGACACTCCACGGCGGCCGAGCGCGTCGCCGCCGCGGCAGGGTTGCCGGGCGCGAGCCGGTGACGACGAAACGGGTGGAGGTGCAACTACCATGCAATCACTACCCCGAAGGCCAAGATCGCCGACTCGCCGGATCCACCTTGACAGTGACTCCACTGCATCGTCGGATCCACGAGCTCGTCGCGATCAGCGCCAAGTCCTTCATGATCGGCAACAAGAAGACGCTCGAACTCGCATCGAGCACCGAAGAGAAGCGCGACGTCAATCCGACAAGCGCGCTGGGCCCTCTGATGACATGCATGCGCCAGGGGAACCAGGCGATCTGCCGTATGCGGTAGGTTGCCCTGCGTTCACTCGTGAGCTGCGGCAAGTCCAGTGGCCCAGCACGAAAAACTTCAAGCCAGACGTACCGGAGAAGTACGACGGCAAGACGCATCCGTCAGAGTTCCTCAGCATCTACACCATCGCGGTGCAGGCTGCCGGGGGACGGGATGACAAGATCCTTGCCAACTACTTCCCGCTGGTGCTCAAGCCCTACGTTAGATCTTGGCTCATGCACTTGCCGGACAACTCAATATCCTCTTGGGCTGATCTGTGCCATCAATTCGTCGGTGCCTTCACAGGCGGACACAAGCCTCATGGCCAGGAGAGTGATCTTCATCTGCTCGCCCAGAAGGAAGGAGAGCCCCTGCGCAAGTACATTCAGAGATTCAGCAGTGTGCAGCACAACATCCCAGACATCCACCCTGCCGCGGTGATCAGCGCGTTCCATCAGAACGTGCGGAACCACAGGATGCGGGAGGAAATGGCGATGTGCAAGATCAAGGATGTCAGTGAGTTATATGCACTTGCCGACAAATGTGCACGTGCTGAGGAAGGGAGGAGACTCCCCGGAGAGAATGTAGGAGCGGGAGGATCTGACAGTGAGGATGCTACAGAAGGAGGAAAGGCAAAGAGGTGCTAGTTGTTGAGCAGTCCGACAACGGTGGTGGCGCCAAGGAAGCCAAAGCTGGTGACTCCGGCAAGGAGGTTGCCGCGGAGGTGGCGGTCGCCGACAAGCAGGACGGCACCAACAAGCAGTATTGCAAGATCCACCGCACCAAGGGCCATGATCTCCAGAACTGTAAGAAAGTCGAGCAGCTTGTTGAGCAACAGAAAGCTGAATACGAGCGGCGCGACAAGGAGAAGGCCCAGGAAGGTGCTGGGGGATCCGGCAAGAAACGTCCCGGCCGAGGAGGACGCCGCGGCAAGGCCAAGCAGCGGCAAGGAGACAGACCTCCCCGCGGCCGCGACAAGGATGAAGATGACAACAACGATGAAGACATGGATGACGAGGAGACTGATGAGCAGGAGTTCCAGAAAGCCACAAAGGTCCTGTGTGTTGACGGTGGTGCTTCTCTGCATACCTCGCACCATCAGCTCAAGCAGTGGGTGCAGGAAGTTAATGCAGCAGAACCACCCATCGAGTCACGCAAGCCTCTGAAATGGTCTGGCACGCCTATCATCTTTGATATTGAGGACCACCCGGATCGCATAACTGCGGTCGGGTGCTTGCCGATGTTGGTTTCACCAACAATCCGCAACCTCAAGGTCACTAAGATGCTAGTTAACGGCGGGGCCGGCCTGAACCTGATCTCCTCCGCGGTGCTCCAGAAACTCTAGATCCCCGACAGGGAGCTCGAAGAGACCGGTACATTTCAAGGAATCAACCCGGGAAGGAGCAAGCCGAAGGGAAAGATCACGTTGTCGGTAACATTTGGCAGCGAACTGAACTTCAGGACTGAGAGGGTCACATTTGATGTAGCCGACTTTCCATTACCTTACAATGGAAACCTTGGCCGTCTGGCACTCGCCAAGTTCATGGCAGCCTCTCACTATGCGTACAACGTACTGAAAATGCCAGGCCCGATAAGTGTCATCTCTGTCCCTGGCGACAAGAAGGATGCTCTTATCTGTGCCGACAAGATCTACCGGGACGCAGCAGCTGCAGTAGAACACAAGACACTTGCCGCTGAAGCTCCCGAGGGGAAGAAGAAGACCAAGTCCGGCAAGAGCTCTGATGCCCACTCCGGCAAGCGCACCTCTTCGGAGTGCTGTGCTACCATCGAGGACGCACCATCGAGCTCCACCGGCAAGTGTAAGAAGGCAATGGCAGCTCCACCCAAGACCAAGAAGGTTTCCGCCAAGGAGGATGGCGCTGGTGGTACCTTCACCATCAGCGCCACTCTTGACCCCAAATAGGAAAGCGCGCTCGTTGCTTTCCTGTGGGCGAATGTCGACGTGTTTGCATGGAAACCGTCTGATATCCCCGGTGTTCCCAGGAAAGTAATTGAGCACCACCTTGCCGTCTGTCCTCATGCACGGCCCGTCAAGCAGAGAGTTAGGAGCAGGCAGTGGAGCGCCAAGAATTCATCGCAGAAGAAATCAAGAAGTTGGAAGCAGCAGGCCTTGTCAGAGGAGTGCTCCATCCCACGTGGTTGGCCAATCCTGTTGTTGTGCGCAAGGCTAACGGGAAATGGAGACTTTGTATTGACTTCACTGATGTTAATAAAGCTTGTCCCAAATACCCATTTCCCTTGCCGCGCATTGACCAGATTGTTGACTCCATAGCCGGATGTGATTTGCTTTCATTTCTTGATGCATACTCAGGATACCATCAGATCTTCATGGCAGAAGAGGATGAAGAGAAAACCGCATTTATCACCCCGTGTGGCACGTACTGCTTCGTACGGATGCCTTTCGGTTTGAAGAATGCTGGTTCAACATTCGCAAGGGTAGTCCACCACGCTTTTGAGCCGCAAATGCGCAGAAATGTGGAAGCTTACATGGATGACATAGTGGTGAAGAGTAAGAACAGGGCGACCCTGATTCAAGATTTAGACGAGACATTTGCAAATCTGCGCAAGATCAACCTCAAGCTTAACCCCGAGAAGTGCGTGTTTGGAGTCCCTTCCGGCAAGCTTCTCGGGTTCTTCGTGTCTCAGCGGGGAATTGAAGCCAATCCCGACAAGATCAAGGCCATTGAGCAGATCGAGGCGCCAAAGCGCGTCAATGATGTACGAAGGCTTGCCGGTTGCGTGGCTGCTCTCAGCAGGTTTATCTCTAGATCTGCTGAGCGCGCCCTGCCGTTTTTCAAAATTTTGAAAAAGGCAGGTCCAATGAAATGGACTCCGAAGGCGGAGGCTGCGCTGCAGGACTTGAAGAGATACCAGTCCTCCACTCCAACACTTGTTGCACCTAAGCCGCAAGAGAAGTTGTTGCTGTATATAGCGGCAACCAATCAAGTGGTTAGTGCTGCGTTAGTGGCGGAGAGAGAGGCAGATGATGAGCCAGCAACCACGGCAGACGCATCGAGCGACAAGCAGGGGGCTTCGCCGATAAGCTCTGGTCCCGACAAAGATGGATCTGCGCAGGAGCATGATAAGATGCAGAAGACAATGGTGCAGCGTCCAGTTTACTTTGTCAGTTCCCTTCTGCAGGGGGCTAGATCAAGGTACTCTGGTGTGCAGAAGTTGCTTTTCGGCCTCCTCATGGCCTCGAGAAAGCTGCGCCATTACTTCCAAGCACATGAAATCACAGTCGTCACTCGCTTTCCGCTGAAGAGGATACTGCAAAATCTAGAAGCAACAGGCAGGATTGTCGAGTGGGCACTGGAACTGTCAAGCTTTGGCCTCAAGTTTGAGAACACTTCAACTATCCAAAGCAGAGCATTGGCAGAGTTCATAGCAGAGTGGACGCCAACCCCAGATGAAGAAATTCCAGAGACGAGCATCCCCGTCAAAGAGGCAAGCAGAGAGTGGTTGATGTACTTTGATGGTGCCTTCTCGCTGCAAGGCGCTGGTGCGGGCGTGCTGCTTGTCGCACCCACCGGAGAGCACCTCAAATACGTAGTCCAGATGCACTTTCCCAAGGAGCAAGCAACCAACAATACTACAGAGTATGAAGGATTGCTTGTCGGTCTCAGAATCGCAGCAGACCTTGGGATCAAGAAGCTCATTGTCAGGGGTGACTCACAGCTTGTCGTCCGCCAAGTGAACAAGAACTACCAGAGTCCATTGATGGAAGCATATGTTGATGAAGTGAGGAAGCTAGAAGAGCACTTTAACGGCCTACAGATGGAACATATCCCGAGAGCTCAGAATGACATTGCTGATGGCCTGTCAAAGTGCGCCGCACTAAAGTTACCCGTGGAACCAGGGATCTTTGTGCTCAAGTTGACTCAACCATCCGTAACACCCTCAACTGGACAAAGCAAGAAGAGGAAGTTGGTTTCTGGTGACTACTTTCTGGCAGAGCTCCCCGAAGCTGCCGCCAAGAAAGTCCCCAAGATCAACACCAAGAATGCTGAGGGGCAGTCTGCTCCGGCAAACCTTATGGTTTGTTCCGTTGAAGCAGACGCTCCCGACAAGTTTTGCTCCGGCAAGCTTGCCGGGGAACATCAAGCTCCGGTAGGGCCGCAAGTCCTTGCCATAGAAGCGGATGTTCCCACAGCAGCATATGTGCCTTTAGTCCTTGTTGTCGAGCCACAAGCTCCAGCATGGGCACAGCAGATTGTCCATTTCCTTCAGACAGGAGAACTTCCGGAAGAGCAAGAAGAAGCGGAAAGAGTAGCCCGGCAGTCAAGTATGTACCAGTTTGTCGATAGCATACTGTACAGAAGAAGACTCAACAGTGTGAAATTGAAGTGTATTTGCTCGGAAGATGGACAAAAGCTGTTGGCAGAGATACATGGAGGCATATGTGGCCACCACATAGGCGCAAGGGCACTTGCCGGCAAAGATTTCCGGCAAGGCTTCTTTTGGCCGACAGCCCTCCAGGAGGCAACTGCACAAGTAACCAAGTGTGAAGCGTGCCAGTTCCACTCCAAACAGATACACCAGCCAGCTCAAACTCTCCAGACGATCCCTTTATCCTGGCCATTTTCGGTCTGGGGGCTCGATATCCTCAGCCCTTTCCCCCGAGCTGTCGGGGGCTTTGAGTACTTGTACGTCGCAATCGACAAGTTCACAAAGTGGCCGGAAGTGCAGCCAGTGAGGAAGGTGACAGCACAGTCAGCAGTCAAGTTCTTCAGATCAATTGTTTGTCGTTTCGGGATCCCTAACAGGATCATCACCGACAACGGCACACAATTCACGAGCCGCACCTTCATGCAGTACGTCCAAGACCTTGGCGCCAAGGTCTGCTTCGCTTCTGTTGCTCATCCGAGAAGCAACGGTCAAGCAGAGAGGGCAAATGCTAAAGTACTGCGCGGGCTCAAGACCAGAACTTTCGACAGGCTGCACAAGTGCGGAAGAAACTGAATCGAGGAGCTGTCGGTGGTTCTTTGGTCGATCAGAACGACGCCAAATCAAGCCACTGGCCAGACACCTTTCGCTCTAGTCTACGGAGCAGAGGCAGTTCTCCCCACGGAACTCGTATACGGATCGCCTCGAGTGCTCGCTTATGATGAGTTTGAGCAAGAACAGATGCGACAAGACGAGGCGCTACTCCTTGAGGAAGATCGTCTTCAGGCTGCTGTACGAGCTGCTCGATACCAGCAAGCTTTGCGCCGCTACCATAGCTGCAAAGTTAAAGCCAGAAGCTTCGAGGAAGGCGACCTTGTTCTTCGGCACGTTCAGTCCGCCAAGAATTCCAACAAGTTGACGCCAAAGTGGGAAGGCCCTTCTCGGGTGAGACGAGTCACAAGGCCCGGCGCTGTCCGCCTTGAGACCGAAGATGGCATTCCGGTGAGCAACTCCTGGAACATAGAACATCTTCGTAAGTTTTTCCCATAGGGCGCGGTTGCCGGAACCCTGTTCCGGCAACCACATTTTGTACAAGTCTTGCCGCTGTTGCATGTAATCCTTTGTACAAAGCCGGGCGCAAATCCCGTGCATAAAAAGAACCCCATGTGCTCCGCACAACTTGTCCATTTCATGTATTAGTTTCTTTCTCGCATGCGTTATCTGACACTTTGTGCAGCACCTACATCCGGTAAGCAGTAACGAGCCGAAGGGCTCCATATCGTTATTTTCTCTTCTTTCTTCTTTTTCAACAAAGGAAAAGAAGGTTCCCTCGCACACATGTTTGCCGGGGGGGAAGGAGAAGATTGTGGTATGGACCAGGCATCGTTCAAGCGAAGTCTTGCCTTGCCGGGAAGCAAACGACAGAAAAGCTAAGTTGCCAAAGTTTGAGCAATCAATTTTTAAATTTTTTAGTTATCTTCCTCGAACGACCCTGCTTTGTATGGAAAAAACCTGTGCGCGGAGGAACCAACTCGTGGCTAGTTGCACCCTTACTTTGTTTCGAGTCCGCTCAACAGCTTAAATGTGCTGCATCTAGTCGCGACAAGGTTTCTTGTCGGAAGCAGCGCCGCCAGCAGGCTGCTGAAGTTCCGCACTCAGCGCTCGCGGCTCGGGTGCCTGCGCCGACAAGTTCCCTAGAAGCATAGGGTAAAAACATACAAAGGAAGGAATCTAGTAGAGGAAATAACATAGCAATTGATAACAGAAATAAATTTATATTACAAGATAACTTGTCGCAGCTCTAACAGAATGTTTTCATAACATGATTAGCAGCGGCAAGGGAAAAGAAGAAATGGACGGCCTAGTCTATGTGTCCGCCCTCGACCCTCTTGATCTCGTTCACCTTGTCCACAATGGGTACGACAAGGGCCTTGAGTGCATCCAGATCGGCATCAGGCGGCAAGGACCTGAGGACGTTGGTGAAGCTGAGGCCTGGATTGCGGAAGGACACCTTCATCAGCACCTTCTGGAGAACCCCGGTGCAGATTTTGCGCGACTCGTTGGCCAGTTGCTTCGGGATCCTCTCCCGGAGCCGCTGGAGTGCCGTCGCCACGCCCTTGAAAAACAGGCTAAGCTTGGCGCTGGGTTGAAGACTCTCGTCGGAAGGATACCCAAAGTCCTCCATCCCCAGCTGCGCCAGCTCCTCGTGGATGACTGCGGCAATGTTCACCAGACCCTTGGTCCAGTGCTCCACAGTGTCTCTGAACGAGTTCTGGGTAACTGCAATGCTCTCCAGCAGCGCTGCGTCATCCTTGACCTTCTCCGACAAGGTCTTCTCCCGCTCCTTGGCGGCCTCCAGCGTCTGCGTCAGCGTCGCCAGCTTCAGCTCCAGGTCTGCTTTGGAATCCTTGGCGGCGCTGAGCTCCTTGCCCCTCTCAGCGAGAAGACCTTGCAGCTCACCGTGGGCGGCAGCATCCTTCTCACGCTCACGCTTGAGCGCGGCAAGCTCCTCGCCGCTCTTCCCAATGTCGGCCTCCAGCTGCGCCACCTTCTCCTCCAGCTCTTTCTTGGCGGCCTCTACAATTGCCGCAGCATCCTTTGCCTCCTTGAGCGCCCCGCCAAGTGCTTGCTCGCGCTCGCCGAGCTCTTCCTCGTAGCTGTCGAGGTTGGCCTTCCGCTGCACTAGTTCACCTTCCCGCGCGGACTGCTTCTCGGCGGCCAGCCTTTGCTCCTCCTCAGCTTCGGCCTTCTCGAGAAGGAAGGCCGTGCGCTCCTCGTCGAGTCGCTCCCGCTCCTGCGCCAGGGACCGGAGAGCTTCTCGATTGTGGCCCCGGAGCTCCTCCGCGCGCTTCTCCATGTCAACTCCCGCCTTCGCGACAAGCGCTTCCCGGGAAGCCAGCTTGGCTTGCCGGGCGCGGTAGAGTGACAGCAGCTTCCGCAGCAGCTGCTCCTCCTCAGGCTCGCCGCTGCTGCTGCTGGGCGCGTCGACCAACGACAATCCAGCAGAGGCGAGCACCTCCCCGTCGAAAGTTTCCCCCTCGACCGGCGCCCTGGAGCTCGACGCCCAGGGTAGCTTGATGAAGATATTGTCGCCGGCCTTCAAGTAGGCGCCGGGCTAGGGCTCCTCGGAGCCTAGCTCCGCAGAAGCGGCAGAGGGATTGGCGGTCGGCGCAGCGCCTGGCGCTCCTGCGGCCTCAGGGTCGTCAGTGCGATCGCCCGACCCCTGGCCGGCTTCTGCAGCGGCAGCCCTGGCGGCCTCCTCGTCGGCGGTCTCATCAGCACCGGCCCTTTCCTCGCCGGCGCCCTCTGTCTCCATTGGCTCAGTAGCAGAGGGGTCTGAAGAACGAAGAAGGGAGAAAAATCAATCAAAAATCCAAGAGAAGAAAATCAGAAGAAGAAGAACCCAAGGGAAAGTTTTTGGACAAGTGAATTACCTGCGCCAAGATCTGCAGTTGCGGTCTCGGTCGCTGCAGGATCGATGGTGCTCTCCCTTGCTGGAGAGTTCTCCCTTGCCGGAGAGCGCTCCCTTACCGGAACCCCTCCCTTGGCGGCGTAGTCGAAGCAGATGGCACTTCGGGATCAGCTTCCGGGCGCTCCTGATGTGGCTGCTCTGCTCCCACACAAATCAACAAGCAAGATATCAACAAAGGAAAAAGCACTCAAGCGTGCCCGGCAACAGAAGGCTAAACTATGAACTTGCGCTGGGGGCTGCTTTGAGGAGTGATTGTCGGGTCCGTCAAGGTGGTCTCGGACCCACCTCCTACTGACACGATGGGGTCATCCTCGATGACAATCACCGCGGCCTTGGCCCTCTTCGCCGCTCTCTGGGCCAGCGTCCTGAAAAGAAAGGAGTCCAGATTGGAGCAAGTCAGATACAAGATATAAACAGCAAGATTGAAGAACTACAAGAGCACCAAAGAAACTTACTCTTCTTCCTCCTCGTCGGAGTTGAGCGCGGAAAGATCGAAGTCCGTCCCTCCTCCGGTGCGGCGAGGCGGAGGAGTAGGATCCCTTGCCCGCTTGGCGGGGGCGGTGGCGGTGGCCCGGGAAGATCCCGCTCCAGTTGCCGCTGTTGCGTGAGGCACTCCCGCGGCAACATTGCTTGCCGCGGTAGAGCGCGTCGCATGGCTCGGCGGCTGTTGACCCGGCTGCCGCCCCGCTGCGTCCCCGGCCCTGCGAAGGCACCTTCTTGGCGGGGCCGGGGGCTCCGCCTGTGGCAAGTTTTCTGAAGGCTCGGGCTCCTCCTCGCCGGCCTTGCTCGGCTCGGCTTCGGAACCGGCAAGCTCCTCCTCGCCAATGAACTCCGCGCGCTCGACAAGGTTTGCCGCCTCCGCAGCCTCCGCCTCCTCCACAATGAACCCAAACACGCCCGCGGCAGCTGCGGCCGCAACCTCTTCCGCCCTAGTGGCGATGCGCTGCAGCTCCTCGTCGGTAGTGTCACGGGTGGCGGACCGGCACTTCTTCCAAGTTGTCGAAGAACGCTTGCACGACGTCATCCGCAGGCTCTTGCCAAGTTGGAACGATTCCGTGTGAATCACACAACGGCATCATGGCGCGGATCTGGTCAAGCGAAGAATTGTTGCATAATGGGACAACGCCCCTCAGCAGCGTGAATGGGTGCTGGGGGTCGCGTTTGAACAACTCCAGGAGCATTGCATCCAGCTCCAAGACGGTGAAGTTGTAGTTGAGGCCCGGCCGCAGCCTCATGATGTCCGCCGAGTTCTTGAATTCCCAGGCGGGCCTCCCCCTCTCCTGCAGGGGGGCGATGCGGCGGCGGAGGAAATCTGCGCCTACAGCGCCTACAGTGAGCCCGGTAAGCCTGAGGCGAAGGATCCTAGTAATGGCGATCATCAGCCTCTCGTCTTCCGGGGCCACGTTGCTCCAGTCATTGCTGCACACTATTGGAGTTTGGCGCACGGCGGTGAAGGGCTGCGGATTCTCCTCGACAATCCAGCACCATTCCGCTCTCCACTCATCCCACTTGCTGCGGAGCTCACCCTCCAAGTACGCCTCCTTCTTGCCGACTCTCGAGATCCAGGCGATCCCTCCGGCAAGCGGCTCTCCTCTCTCTACCCGAGGTATGAAGTAGTGGCGGAAAAGGGCAACACTGGGGTGGACTCCGACAAAGTTTTCGCACAAATGTGCGAAAACTGCCATGGTCAGAACGGTGTTGGGGGTGAAGTCAAGGAGGCAGAAGCCGTATGTGTTCATGATATCGTAGAAGAACTCCGAGAAGGGCGGGCAGAGCCCACAATAGAAGAATAGCGCGAAGAATGGGTACCCGTTTGGAGCCAGCTCCGAAGCAGCGGCCGGGAGTACCCTCGTGCGCGGATGCGCACGCGTCTCCGTCGCCCAAAAGAGGTAGAAGTACTCCCTCAGCTCCTGCACGCCGAGCTGAGGGGAGCAGATCGCCCGCTGCTTTCGCAGCGCCGCGAGCCGCTGTGCCTCGGCCGACTTCACGCCCTTTCCCTTGTCGGCTTTCGGGGCCATGGCAGAGGTGGTGAGGGAGGTCGGCGGCGTGGTGATGCTGGTGGCAATGGGGGGCGGAGCGCTGCTCTCTCGGCTTCGAGAAGAAGGGGGGAGCGGCGGAGGTTCTTGAAGATGGAGTAGCAGCAACCAGCGAGGGGGAATGAACTGCCCCTATTTCCTTTGCTTATAAAGAGGGACGGGGCGGACGTTCCGCCCTTCCGAATAAACAACCACCCACAATCTCTCCCACGATGCCGCATTCAACGCGTGCCGTTATGTGAGAGCGCGGTGGATACAGAGCGAGATTCGGTGTGGCCCAGTCCGCGTGTGCCCGTGCCCTCTCTTGGGCCTGGCCCAACAGCGGTCGGCACCGTGTCTGGCCCAGGCCCGGGGGCTCTTGTCGGTGTACTAGAATAGGGGTACCCTAGTACCCCGAACTTGTGCATGGGCAGTTGCAGCACCCCCCGGCAAGGCCTGCCGGGCGAACGCCAAGATCCTCCAAGGTTCCCTTGGAGCCATTCAAGAACAAAGTATTTAAGCTCAGGAGACAAGGCCCCGGCAAGAGGAGCTTGCCGGGAAGGCCAACCGAGGCACTCCAAAGAACTTTCCGCGACGCGCCATGCGCTCCGGCAAGGCAACAAGGCCCCGGCAAGAGGAGCTTGCCGGGAAGACCAAACAAGGTACCTCGAGGCCCGGTGAGCGACAAGCTTCCGGACCCGACAAGATAACAACAGCGGCAAGGCGCTTGCCGCGGCAGGCGGCCACTCTACACCCACGCTCCAGCGCATCCACCAACTTGTCGCTCTGGGGGCCTCTCCAGGCGCGCGTGGCGGGAGGCTGTGCAGCCAGCGGTGCGCAGTGGCATGCGGAGCTGACAAGATCGCTGTCGTGGCGAACGGTGGCACCCCTGACGGTCCTTTTCTGCACTGTTTGGGCGACTCAGACGGGCCTTTAATGCCCTTGTCGCCTACCGTCAGGGTTAGGTAGGGTGCACTGTACAAGTAACTGTACCAACCACCCCACTTTTTACATTTGTACCCTTCTCTGCGTTGCCACCTGTCGGTGACCCCTTTAGCGTATAAAAGGAGGCCCATGCGCAACATAGAGGGAGGGGTTCGGTTCGGTTCGACTCATTCGTAACCCAGAAAGACACTACGCTCTCGCGCTAGAGCAAGAACATAATAGAACCAGACAAGCAGCAGTAGGAGTGTTATCTCTCCGGAGAGCTCTGAAGCTGGGTAAACTGCTCGTGTGCTTCGCCTCGATCTGCTCTTCGTGCGATCTCCGCCCCCCGCCGAACCGAAAGGGGCCCGGTCCGCTGGCCCCATAGGTGTTCGAGGATCAGTTTCCCCGACAATACATGTCATCACAATAATCATCATAGATAGGAACTTTGTTCTCATAATCAATTGGAACCTCTTCCAAAATAGTGGATTCATCAATAAATAAAGTCATGGCCTCTCCAAATCCACTTTTATCAATATTGTGAAAATATTCCACACCCTCCAAAATCGTGGGATAATTAGTACCTAGAGTTGATACTCTTCGAAACCCACTTTCATCAATATAATTATCATAAATAGGAGGCATGCAATCATCATAATAAATTTGCACATCAAAAAATGGGGGACTAAAAATATCATCTTCATTAAACATAGCATCCCCAAGCTTGTGGCTTTCCATATCATTAGCATCATGTACATTCAAGGAATTCATACTAACAACATTGCAATCATGCTCATCATTCAAAGATTTCGTGCCGAACCTTTTATTCATGTCTTCTTCTAACACTTCAGCACAATTTTCCTTTCTATCATTTTCTCGAAAGACATTAAAAAGATGAAGCATATGAGGCAACCTCAATTCCATTTTTTGTAGTTTTCTTTTATAGACTAAACTAGTGATAAAACAAGAAAATAAAATATTCAATTGCAAGATCTAAAGATATACCTTCAAGCACTCTCCTCCCCGGCAATGACGCCAGAAAACAGCATGATGTCTACTACGCAACCTTCTTCTTGTAGACTCGTGTTGGGCCTCCAAGCACAGTGTTTTGTAGGACAGTAGCATTTTTTCCTCAAGTGGAAGACCTAAGGTTTATCAATCCATGGGAGGAGTAGGGTGAAGATGGTCTCTCCCAAACAACCTTGCAACCAAATAACAAAGAGTCTCTTGTGTCCCCAACACACCCAATACAATGGTAAATCGTATAGGTGCACTAGTACATCGAAGAGATGGTGATACAAGTGTAATATGGATGGTAGATATAGGTTTTTGTAATCTGATAATATAAAAAATCAAGGTAACTAGTAACAAAAGTGAGCAAAAACAGTATTGCAATGCTTGAAAACAAGCCCTAGGGTTCATACTTTCACTAGTGCAAAGTCTCTCAACAATGATAACATAATTATATCATATGACAATCCCTCAACGTGCGACAAAGAATCACTCCAAGGTTTCTATCGGGGAACATAGGAAGAAAACGTGCACCAACCCTATGCATGGATTACCCCAATGTCACCTCGGGAATCCGCGAGTTGAGTGCCAAAACATACATCAAGTGATTCAACATAACATCCCCTTGTCACCACAAATATCCCATCGCAATACATACATCAAGTGTTCTCAAATCCAATACTCAATCCAACATAACGAAACCCCAAAGAGCAAGACTCAATTCATCACAAGAAGGAGAGGGGGAGAAACACCATATGATTCAACTATAGTAAAAAAGCTCGCGGTACATCAAGATCGTGCCAAATCAAGAACACGAGAGAGAGAGAGAGAGAGGGAGGGAGGGAGAGAGATCAAACACATAGCTACACACCATATGCAATGTGCAACCACATATGACACCGCAAAGTTAAAGCAATCACCTGGGATGGTGGTTCATGGAGAGCGAGGTCATCAACTCCAGAGCTACGTTTAACGTCTCCATCTGCTAACAGTGCACCCTTTATAATTCTAAAACGTCTCTTGCCTAAGCACGAAGAAAGCTGGAGCTGCCTCTCTCTTTTATTTTGAGCTTCTATCAACTGGTTGGTAGAGTCTGAAATACCCATGCATAAAAAAGCAATAGTGAGAGTATGGGTGAAGTGTGTGTAGAACTAGTGCACTGTAGAAGTAGTAGATAGAAGGTGGCTGAAAAATAAATGACAGGAGACATATGATAGCTCTACAACATTGCATGGCAAACAAAATTAGATTTACTCCGTATGCTTTTGTAATATATGAGTACAGGGATGGCTGGGAAATGCACGTACTCCTCCAACACATCAGCACATGTGGTCCTATCAAAATAACAGCCGACTGAAAATAAATAGCTCGGTCCATTTTTTATGAACCATCCGATCTATAAGGAATAGGCAGATGGCCTTTGCCTACCTCCCACCAGCCACTGTTGATGATATTTCTTGAACCGCCAGCGACCACCACCCCAGACCCCTACCCCCGCCACCCCGCCCTTCCGTCAACCTCACACCACCGCCATGCTTGGCAGCACCCCCGGGCCATCCCTTTAAGACCAGCCGACCTGTAGATCGGGCACCAGCAGCTCCTAGGCCCCACACACGCATAAGATAAACAACGAGGCACTTCTTCCCCGGTGTAATAGGCGGACTAGCGCCTGTTACGCTGGGGAATGCTTCCTTTAATTGGGAATCACCTGGCCAGGAATTGAAATCTAGGGGCGACGGACCTCTAGCTTAGGTGAAATAGTATATGAGGAGAAACTTTGTGCATCACGAGTTACTAGGAACATCTAGTGTCAGGAAGAAGGTGTAGGAAGAAGCGGCCAACTACTGTCTTCTATGGGATGAATACCTTGCAAGCAGACACGTAAGATTTGCACGAATAACAGAAGAGGAATACCATTTTCGGTTGCTAGTGATGTGTCCTCTGGATATTGCAGCGATGTTCTTATTTTTATTGGGGGATTCGATGTGTTGGAGGAGGGTGGAGCCTTGGACGAACCCATGGAAAAATTGTTGACTGTGTTGCGGTGGCCGTCTGTCAGCGAAGGGGAAGGAGATACGAGGCGGCAAAGGACGGTGTAGCGGGAGCAGCTCCGGTGCGGTGGACGGTGGTGATGTTGGAGTGGAAGCAATGAGGCGCAGGACAGCGTGGTTGAACTGGCTCGGGTATGGCGCACGTCGGCGTCCTGGAGGCAGATCAGCCTCGGCTTCAACTACTAGCCATGGAGGGTGTTGCGGTTGCGGTTACAGTGGGTGACAGCGTCGGGGTATCGGCTCCGGCGTGATCGAGGAGGGCGATGGTTGATTGGTGGGATGGGGTGGCGGACGGAGAACGCCAGGGTTTCGCAGTTGGTGGAGAGGTAGTTTTGGCGCCCACGCAGTATGAATGTGGAATCAGACAGGTGGGCCGGGGGGAGCTAAGGGGGAACCATGTTTCAGTCTGGGACACGCTTATTTTTGGTTTTTTGAATAGATGGGACGCGCTTTTTTGAAATTTGGGGAAACTACACACTTTGCCCCCCGTCTTAAATTTCGGACCTAATACGTGTCGGGGGTAGGACGGTAATCCCAGGTGTCCCAAATAGCGGGTGGGAGAAATTTCAGCTGAGCGCATGTGTGATACCACTTGATAGAGGAAAAGGTGTCCCGTCTTTCGATGAGATGTTGATTATGTTGATTGTGATGTGGTACCCATGCAAGCATGTTCCTTATTACTTGGTAGACCATGGAAATTTGATAAAAATTATGTACACCATGGTAGAAACAATCAGTATACTCTTGTTCATAAGGATAAAAAATATTACTTTGCTTCCTATGACTCCTGATTCCATTTTGAAAGATGATATTAATAGAACTAATAAAGCAAAACAGGAGAAGAATAAGAGTGAAAATCAGATTGTGGCAAAAGAATCTGAGCAACAAATGAAGCCTAATAGTAAACCATCTAGTGTTGCTTCTGAAATTAAATTGAAAAGCGCATGTTTATTTGCCACCAAATCTGATATTGATGAGCTAGATTTCAGCAAATCTGTTTTCTATGCTTTTGTGTGAAAAGAGGCATTATTTTCATTTGAGGACGTGCCTTCCTATTTGCCTCCTACTGTCACTAACATTTTGCAGGAGTTCGCTGACATCTTTCCACAAGACGTGCCACCGGGATTACTGCCTATTCGAGGGATTGAGCATCAGATTGACTTAATTCCCGATGCTTCATTGCCAAAACATGCGCCATACCATACCAATCCAGAGGAGATGAAGGAGATTATGCATCAAGTACAGGAGCTTCTCGACAAAGGTTATATACCTGAATCCCTTAGTCCTTGTGCTCTTCCTATTATTCTAGTGCCGAAAAAGGATGGTACATCGTGTATGTGTGTTGATTGTAGAGGCATTAATAATATTACTATTCGTTATCGTCATCCTATTCCTAGGCTAGATGATATGCTTGATGAATTGAGTGGCTCTACAATATTCTCCAAAGTTGATTTGCATAGTGGATACCATCAAATTCGTGTGAAATTGGGGGATGAATGGAAAACAACATTTAAAACTAAGTTTGGATTATATGAGTGGTTACTCATGACTTTTGGGTTAACTAATGCACCTAGTACTTTCATGATATTAATGAACAAAGTTTTATGTGCTTTCATTGGACGATTTGTGGTAGTTTACTGTGATGACATATTGATTTATAGCAGATCTTTGGAGGAACATTTGGAACATTTATGTCCTGTTTTTATTGCTCTACATGACGCACGTTTGTTTGGTAACCTTGGGAAGTGCACCTTTTGCACCGACCGAGTATCTTTTCTTGGCTATCTTGTTACTCCACAGGGAATTGAAGTTGATAAAGCCAAGATTGAAGCTATTGAGAGTTGGCCGCAGCCCAAAACGGTCACACAAGTGAGGAGTTTCCTTGGCCTCACTGGATTCTATAGGCGTTTTGTGAGAGATTTCAGCAACATTGCTGCACCTCTCAATAAGCTTACAAAGAAGGATGTGCCTTTTGTTTGGGGTACCGCACAGGAAGAAGGCTTCACGGTATTGAAAGATAAGTTGACACATGCTCCTTTACTCCAACTTCCTGATTTTAATAAGACATTTGAGCTTGAATGTGATGCAAGTAGAATTGGATTAGGAGGTGTGTTATTACAAGATGGCAAACCTGTTGCATACTTTTCTGAAAAATTTAGTGGGCCTAGTCTGAATTATTATACTTATGATAAAGAATTATATGCTCTTGTTCGGACTTTAGAAACATGGCAACATTATTTATGGCCCAAAGAATTTGTTATACATTCTGATCATGAATCTTTGAAACATATTAAAAGTCAAGCTAAACTGAATCGTAGACATGCTAAATGGGTTGAATTCATTGAGACTTTCCCTTATGTCATTAAACACAAGAAGGGTAAAGAAAATGTTATTGCTGATGCATTGTCTCGTCGCTATACTATGCTTTCACAACTTGACTTCAAAATATTTGGTTTGGAGACCATCAAAGATCAATATGTGCATGATGCTGATTTTATAGATGTATTGCAGAATTCTAAAGAAGGGAGAACATGGAACAAGTTCGTCGTTAATGATGGATTTGTGTTTCGTGCTAACAAGCTATGCATTCCAGCTAGCTCTATTCGTCTTTTGTTGTTGCAGGAGGCGCATGGAGGAGGATTAATGGGATACTTTGGCGTGAAGAAGACGAAGGACGTACTTGCTACACATTTCTTTTGGCCAAAGATGAGACGGGATGTTGAGCGTTTTATTGCTCGCTGCACTACATGTCAAAAAGCTAAGTCACGACTCAATCCTCATGGTTTATATATGCCTTTGCCTGTACCGAGTGTTCCTTGGGAGGATATATCTATGGACTTCGTTTTAGGTTTACCTCGAACAAAGAAGGGGAGGGATAGCATATTTGTTGTCGTGGATAGATTCTTGAAAATGGCACACTTTATACCATGTCATAAAAAGCGATGATGATGTTAATGTTGCTGATTTGTTCGTTCGTGAAATTATTCGCTTGCATGGTGTGCCAAATACTATTATTTCAGATCATGATACTAAATTTCTTAGCCACTTTTGGAGATGTTTATGGGCTAAGTTGGGGACTAAACTGCTTTTTAGTACTACTTGTCACCCGCAAACTGATGGACAAACTGGAGTAGTCAATAGAACATTGTCAACTATGCTTAGGGCTGTTTTGAAGAATAATAAGAAAATGTGGGAGGAATGCTTACCTCATATTGAATTTGCTTATAATCGTTCATTACATTCTACTACTAAGATGTGCCCTTTTGAAATTGTGTATCGTTTCCTACCTCGTGCACCTATTGATTTGTCGCTCTTCCATCTTTAGAGAAGGTTAATTTTGATGCTAAACAACATGCTCAATTGATTTTAAAAATGCATGAGTTAACTAAGGAAAACATTGGGCGTATGAATGCTAAATATAAACTTGCTGGAGATAAGGGTAGAAAACATGTTGTGTTTGCACCTGGAGATCTTGTTTGGTTACATTCGTGTAAGCATAGATTTCCTGATTTGCGCAAATCGAAGCTAATGCCACGTGCTGTTGGACCTTTTAAGGTGTTAGAGAAAATAAATGATAATGCATATAAACTTGAGCTGCCTGCAGATTTTGGGGTTAGTCCCACTTTTAACATTGCAGATTTGAAGCCTTATTTGGGTGAGGAAGATGAACTTCCATCGAGGACGACTTTATTTCAAGAAGGGGAGGATGATGAGGACATCAATACAATTGTTACACCCACAGCCCCTGCTGCTATAAATACTGGACCAATTACTAGAGCTTGCGCACGCTAACTAAGTTACCAGGTACTTTCGTTTCTTGGTAATGATTCTAATGTTCATGAGAATATGATGCTGCCTAAATTGGATACATTTGTTTTGCTTACAAATGAAGGGCCTAGCTTGGAGAAGGATGAACATTGGATTAAGAACAAGCATGGAGATGATGGCATGCGCAAGGGGAACAAGAACGGACTTACAAGTGATGATTTCAGAACTTTGAAGCCACCATAATGGGTGCATGAAGCCTTGGACGAAATATACAAGATGCCACTTCATAAATTTCGTCCCGAGGCTATTATAGGTGCTGCGTCACCTTATTATTGGGCCAGGCCCATGTAATTTCGAAATACATAAGTATAGGCTATTTCTAGAGTCCGTATGTGTGGGGAAACAAGAGATAGGGTTGATTTCGGACCCCTCCACCAAGGGTCACGAAATTCCCCCCTCTTCCTCCATATATACAGCCCTTAGGGCATCGTTTAGACTTTGGGTTTTGTTTAGATTAAAAGTTCGCCATAGCTGCAACTTCGCGTACTTCGTTTGTGTTCAACGACCAGACAAAGGCGTCACAGAACCCCACCTTGATCAATAAAGCTTTCATCTTATATTCGCAATATCCAGATTGCAATCTCAGTTTCTTGCTTGTTCTTCGTTTGCTCGCAGGAAACAGACCCTCGTGGTCAGGTTGATCGTGCTCCGGCGTGGTCAATAACCTCTCGGAGTTGGTTTAGCGATTGCTAAGGCGCGACGTCCTCGCACGTTCGTAGTCGGATCGTCAAAGTCGACTGCCACCAAAGCGATATCCATCATCTCATCGAAAGACGGGACACCTTTGCCTCTATCATCATCGATCCATAGAGTGAGAGCAGTTTGAAATACATGCAATGGATGTTTTTGCAATTCATATATAAACATTAATTAGTGCACTCCATGTTGTTAGTGTGAGCACTTTATACATTTGTCACTTGCATGGATACATTCCAAATAGCTAGCTACGAAATATAATACATGTCGAATTCAACATAAAGGGGGTTTCAAAGATTCGAATTCATAGGAAGTGAATTCATCTATTTGAACCCGAGATAATGGCATTTGTAAATCAGATGCAAAAGGGGGCATCAATATTTGTTGTGAGTTTGAACATGCTATATATATTCATACGCATATCTAACCTTTTTTGCAACCAAGGAGATTATATCTGGAACCATGCATGAACTGAGGTACGTTGCATATTGTTTAATATATACTCGTGTACAATGTGTATTCAAATGTACCCCCTCCATTCCAAAATAATCGTAGCTTTAGGATTTTCAAGAGTAAAGATTTGTGAAGTTTGAAAAATCCTGAAAGTTCAATTCAAGAGAACCGAAAATGTTAATGCTTCTGCTCCCAAATATTGAACGAAGAGCCAAATAGGCCTATGATCACCCGAAACCGCGCGAGACTAATGTTTGGTGGTAGGAAATTACTGTCCTGACTCTGGCCCGTGTAGCCTATCAGCCTGATGTCCAAATGTCTAAACCGGGGTAGGTTTGTAACTTCACCCACAACCCCTACTACTACATATACTATACCAATTACTAGAGCTCGCGCACGCCAAGTAAATTATCAGGAACTTTCATTTCTTGGTAATGATTCTAATGTTCATGAGAATATGATGCTGCCTAAATTGGATACATTTGTTTTGCTTACAAATGAAGGGCCTAGCTTCGAGAAGGATGAACATTGGAGAAAGAACAAGCATGGAGATGATGGCATGCGCAAGGTGAGCAAGAACAGAGTTACAAGTGATGATTTCAGGACGTTGAAGCCACCATAATGAGTGCATGAAGCCTTGGGCGAAATATTCAAGATGCTACTTCATAATTTTCGTCCAGAGGCTATCCTAGGTGCTGCGTCACCTTATTATTGGGCCAGGCCCATGTAATTTCGAAATACTTGGTTATAGGCTGTTTTTAGAGTCCGTATGTGTGGGGAAGCAAGAGTAAGGGTTGGTTTCGGACCCCTCCCTCAAGGGCCACGAAATTCCCCCCTCTTCCTCCATATATACAGCCCTTAGGGCACCGTTTAGACATTGGGTTTTATTTGGTTAAAAGTTAGCCATCGCTGCAACTTCGTGTACTTTGTTTGTGTCCAATGACCAGACCAAGACCGCTTATGAAACCCCACTTTTATCAGTACTTCATCCATGTTCACAATATTCAGATTGCTTAATCATATTCTTGCTTGCTCTTCGAGTGCTTGCAGGAATAGACCTTCGTGGTCAGGTTGATCGTGCTCCGGCGTGGTCAATAACCTCTTGGAGTTGGTTTAGCGATTGCTAAGGCACAACGTCATTGCACGTTTGTAGTCGGATCGTCAAAGTCGTCTCCACCAAATCGATAGTTATCATCTCATCGAAAGATCGGACCCCTCGCCTCTATCAGCTTAGGTGGCCATGGTGTACGAATGTGTTTCGGAGGCGGTTGCATTGCGTCTAGATGTAGCTACAAACCTACCCCGGTTTAGACCTTAGGACGTCGGGCTGGTAGGTTTCACGGGTCGGAGTTAGAAAAGTAATTTCCTTCAACCAAACATTGGTCTCACGCGGTTTCGGGCGAGTAGAGGCTCTTTTGGCACTTAGTTCGAAATTTTGAAACAGAAGCATTCACATTTAGAGTACGCCCTCTGTTTTTATTTACTCTGCATATTAGAGTTGACTGAAATGGAATTTCATAAAGTTTGACCAAGTTTATAAAAATAATATAAACATTTATCATAACAAATCTATATGATTTGAAAGTACATCCAACAATAAATCTAATTTTATTGATTATTTTGGAATGGATGAGGTAAATTTGAATCTATTTTGTACACGAGTATATATGCTATTATGTACAAAAGGAGAGCAAAGATTGGTGCCCCCATAATTTAGGTATGATTTACAAATGTCATGATATCAAATTCAAATAATTGAATGGACTTCATGTTGAATTTGAATTTTTTAAACCACCTTAAGTTGAATTCAAATGTATTCTAGTTCATAGCTAGCTATTTATAATGTTCACTGTGTAACTTTTGTATGTATAATGTGCTTTACACAGACAACATGAACTATGCTCATGTTTATATTCGATTGCTAAAGCGATGGATTGTTTGGAGTTCAAAATACTAACTCTGTGGATCAATTATGTCGACTAATAACATATACATGCTCAAATTCGATAGAATATAGATGTCTTACGGATTATTGACCGTTCCTTACGCGAATTGCAAATATCATGATCCCATCCTAATATTTGGATACAATTCATATTTTTAATCAATGTGTACATCAGTCTTTTATACGTAGTTTCACTCTCCATAGGCCCCTCCTCACACACACACGCTGTCTTTCACTCTCACACATACGCGCACATGGTCTATATCCATCGGTGGTCTCTCACACATGCTCACACACTCTCTCCCGAGGTGTCTTTCTCACGGACATGCTCTCGATATAACCCTCCATCACTCTCGTAACCATTTATGACTGTTTAACTAACCTTTATCACAAGCACTCTTCCTCTCACAAGCATACACATGCACAATCCTCATCGACCCTTTCTATATTTGTAGACCTGCTTACGTGTCTCCCACATGCAAATTATCTTTAGGCATGTCTCTCACGCATTGTCTCCACCTCTCTTCCTAATTGACGAGTATGATTCTAGCAGATCATTTTGTAGGATGCCCCTTAAAGTTAGGTTGGATGAATAGTAATATCAGAGATAAGGGGTTAGCTTAGTCCGAGGATCTAGGGTTACAAATCCTAGCCGACATTGTCAGTGGACAATAGTCCTTCACCACTCTACTATGTTTGTCTTGTACGACTAGTCCTCCATGGGTCTCCCTAAATGCGTCACGGGCCGGCAATGTGGCGCAGGACGGAACCGAACCAAGGGTCTCACCTCGGCCCACCGGACCTCACGCGGTGACACACCTCTGCCCCCAGGCCTCGTTAGCTTCTCACACCCACACATACCAACACAGACACCACACAAAATGTTTTCTCCTCGTTCCTCTGTCCCCTCCGCCCTTGCATATACACACTCAAGGGAATCTCTCACCGTGAAATTCCTATTTGTCTCTCTCTCTAGACCTCTCTCACTTCTCGTGCTATCTCTCCCACCC